>NW_025776576.1:0-207733 GCF_021130785.1 Homalodisca vitripennis
TTTTTGCCTTCACAATAAAAATGCCTACTCTGTCAAAGTCCAATAGTAAGCACGTATTGAAAATATCAACTTAGATGCCAACCCATATTAATTTCATATGTTACATCCATGTTAATTTCAAGTGAACCATAGTATTTTATTCTTAAACATTTTGATAGTGACATTAATGTAATTTCAAAACACAATGAATAAGGGAGATTAATTTGTTTTTAATTGTGCTGTGGATAATCCACCTATGTGGTAGTAGATAAAAAGAAAAGTTTTCGAATTTAGTGAAGACTTTATTTATTACGGATATAAGTGAATTAGGCTGTAGCACATTTAAATAAACTAAACAGAAGAGGATAAAGTGATGCAGAGCCAGGATCAATTCATTATCAGGAGTCTCTTAACATTGGTTTTTTCATAAGGACACTTCGGTATAAAATTTTGTTTACAAGATTATATTTTTAAAAAAATTGTTGCTGAGTTTTTCATTTAAAATTGTTTTGATTTCCATTTTCTGTAATTTTAATATAAATATAATTAAGTAATTGACGGAATAAAGGTCTATTTAATATTGATCCATACAGGTGCAAACATATTCAAGCGTAATATAATGTGGATTAGACTAAAACGAACGATCACTGTAAGCTAGCATGAGCATTAATGCAGATGTTCTTTGTTGATCAAATCGAAGCATTGATCAATTAACTCATTTTAGAAGGGTCATCTAACAACCAAAACGAGAAAATATCATTTGATGTATCCTGTTTATTGATATTAAGTCCGATAACTGCTAGGGACCAATTACAACCACTTTGAGTGATAAAACGGGTATGCATGTGAACCAGTAATACATTGAGGATGAAACGTAGATTTTAATACTTTATTTAGTTGTAGTTATTATTAGATGCAGTTAGATTGCAGTTACAATTAGATCAGACTTCCACGTCTTGTGGTATTTCAACGGGGACTTATTCGAGGCCTAGTGTTCTGGAAAGTTATAAACCTAACATTGTGTGAAAGAAGCATGCAACATTTCTAAAGAGGGGAACTTCTCGAAGTTCTCTGGATGATAGTTACAATATATGAGAGATTTATAAATGAGATTTATAAATATTTTATAAAATGAAACTTAAAACTGAAATGCAACGTACAAATAACCACATGCTTCCAGAACCGGAGGTAAGCTCCCAAACTACCAGGCGACATGAAGTTACCGGCATTCGGTGTTTCTACGGGACGGACCACTGCACAACATGATAAAAGTGAGATAAGAGTAGAAAGTATTTCATATGTTTAGAAACTATAAACATATCTGACTAACCATATAAACATATCAGACAAGGTCAGACTACCTTGGTGTTTTATTCTTGAAAACATTTTTATTATGACCATAATACATCTTTAAAACAAATTAATAGAGGAAATTCAGTTGATTTTTTTATTTTACTGTCAGTAATCACCACATATGTGGTGGTATATAAAAAAGAGTAGTTTCCGAATATGATGAAAGCCTTTTATTTATTACAATAACTAGAAGTTACTAATATTATTGAATAAGGCTATAACATATTTCAATAAATTAGATAGAAGAGTATAAAGTGATATATAGTTAGGATACATTCATTGTGAAGAGTTTTTTGTCCTTTTTCAAAAAACACCCTGCGGAATATAATTTTCTTTCTGAGATTATTCTTTACATAATATTTTGGTAAATTTTTTCACTTAGTTGTGTCGATTAACATTTCTGTAATTTACTACCAAGTAATTTACGTAATTTACGAAATAAAGCTTGATTTAATAGTGTTCAATAGTCAAACCTAATGTGGATTAGCCTATTACCTAAGATCACTGTAAGCTAGCAGGAACACTATGTAAATGTTCTTATTTTGATTAGATCGAAGGTCGATGAATTATGTCATTTTAGAAGGACCATCTAACAACGAAATCGAGAAAATATTAATTAATATATCCGCTTTATTCAGATGAAATCCGATAAATGCTTAATGAACCATATGTAACTGTATGTATGTATGTAATATGCATGTGGACAGTTATACATTGAGGCGGAAACATAGATTTTGATACGTAGTTAGTTGCGGCTGGCAAGTAGATCGGACTTCCGCGTCTAGTGGTTATTTTCAACGGGGATTTATTGAGGTAAATTTTTTTCCAGAAACTTGTATAAACCTAAAAATTCTGTGAAAAAGCATTTGAATTTTCTAAAGAGGGGAATTTCTCTTTAAGTTCTCTGGATGATAGCTACACGTTAAGAGACATTTATAAATCACTATTTTATCAAAATAAATTTTAAACCAAAATGCAGAGTATGAATGATTAAGTGCTTCCAGAATGGAGGTTAGATCCAGAATTACCGAAGACGTTAATGTACCAACTACAAAGTTAAAGGGGAATCGGAAGCTACTGGAAGAACCACTGACCAACATGATAAAAGTAGACAGTGTTTCTATTGTGTAGGAACAATCAACGCTGGGACTATAATTTTATAAACATATTTCACATAAAGACATTAGACGTTTTTAACATTCTTGTTATTTAATTATCATGTTGTTGTAATATAACAAAATATAGATGGTTAGAAAAACGAGATTTTAGATTAAACGCTTATTTTGTACAACAGTATTATTTATAGACAAATAAGATATTTGTATGGCACTTGATCCACAAATAAACTTTCCTACTAAAAAAGATCAGTTTTAGCATGAATTATATTGATATATGTTTTTGTATAAATTAATTGACACTTATGAGTAAGGACAAGTATGAGGGGGAATGAGATATTATTTAATAATCTAAAATAACTATAAATTAGACTGTGCACAAAAAACTGTACCATAACAAATGTAGTATACACTGTAGTGTAAAATTAAAATAGCTAAAGTAAAACTTAAATAGGTATAAACAAGTTAAAAACCTATAAAGCTTTCATTAAGTTAAACCTAAAATAATGAGAATTTTAACGACCAGTGCCGAAATGTTCGTTTTAAGAACATTTTAAGATATAACAAAAGAAAGATACGCAGTGCTAAACTTTATATCTGCTTTACCTAAAAGTGAAACAATGCGTTTACAATGTAACAAACTCTGCAGAGTGGTTTTAAATAGTCCCAAACATTTCTGGCACGCTCTTTGGCAAGAGGATATGAGATCAATAATTATAATTAAATACCTTAGTGTTCTTTGTTAGCGTTTAACTAATATTCTAGCATAGAGTGCAATAATAATGAGTATTTAAGGTATTCATTGAAAGACTTATGAATTACAAAAATTAATTAAATAAATTTTAAATCTCTCTTTTTTAAACTGGGACCAATATTTATGTTCTTTAAAGAAAGAAACAAGGAGAGCGTTGTAAAATGAGGTCGGTGTTGTCCCAGAGGTAATCTAGTGTTATCGGCATTGGTTTCAATTTATTTGTATCAGCCTGAGAAATTCCTAACAGAAGATAAAGGACAAAAATAATAAGGAAGATTGGAATATAAATTAAATTCAAATAACATAACTGAGGCTTGTAAGTACTGAATTTCTAGTGGTCAACTTGTGCATATGGCCAAGAGCATATAGTTGCCCTAGATGCTCTGACATGCTAACATTTATAAGAATGAATATGACACAATTTCATTGTAAGTGATGTTATTGTAAGAAATACTATTCTTCTAACATTTTATAACATTAAAGGAATACATTTTCACAAAACTCACCATGAAAAATTATAATTATTAGGTCATGTTTTCTTTTAATTTGCATTTTCAACACTAAATTAGGTTCATTAACGTCCGCAGGATTCATCGTCAGTATAAAAGAACAAATTTACTTATAGAAGGCCTAGCGTTAGCAAAACCTATTATTCGCGTGGCTAGGAAATTTTCATTTCTATCTACCTGTATTGTATCTGACTGCAGATCCTTAAATCTGTCTATCCGCACCACATTTCGAAAAATAACTTATTTGAAAAATAACGACTTAAAATTTTGGAATTTAGCTTATTTCTATATTGGTAACACCAAGTTTGATCGAGGTACATGTCACTGTATGGGTTTCTTTCCAAGTTTAACTAATATTTTTATATTGGTCTTTTGGGTAACCAGGATGGCAACGGTGAATAGCACAATATATAAAAATTTAAACAAGGTCAATAAATTGAAGACTTTTGGAGCAATTGGAAAATTCTTTAAATACTACTAAATAATAAGAAAAACTCATGATCAATAAAGAGGGCCCCATTGAAAATTCCAATCTTCTTTCTTTTCAATTTATTCAAAAATTAAACTCTAGCCAAATCTAATTTTTCATACTGGCTGAATATTTTAAAAAATTTTTGTATTTGCATTTACATACCATACGTTATTTTAATATTAATTATAACAAACAATATGAAATATTTATTTGTGGAGTTGCCTTAAGATGAAACCTTTGGTTTCGAAAGGCCTCGTCCAAAAATTAGACAATTTGGAAAAAATAGTGTTTTTACTAACATTTGGTAATATTTAAAGGTCAATAAAGTCCTATGATATGTGTAATGTTACACCTGTAGTCTTATTCTTGAGGTAAAAGAAAAAATAATAGAAAAGATACTTAGTAATAAAATTATAGTAATAATAAGATAAAATAATAATGGTAAATTATTTTGGAAAATCCTAGTCTTATTTTGGTCCGTAATTACCGGATATATTATTATTTAAACACTAATATATATTCTAATAATATAAATGACTTATGAAAACCAATGTCAATGTATTATGTGGCTTTCAACTTGCATGAAACTTCATTTATTAAAACTCAACTTAGAGTTCAATGACCATTGAATTTTTCCAAGCGTCATTCACGCTTATCATAACTTAGTAGGCTTTCACATTTTATCTTATATCTGCCGGAAAATGCCGAAATATGTTTTAATTTACTTCGAGTATCTAAATAGACAGTACTGCATACAACACCATGTTTTTTAGTAATTCTACTTCTGGAGTTTGTGTCAGCTTGAGATTAAAGGTCTGAATATGTTTTATACAAGTCACTAGATCCAGTAGACTACTTAACAAAGCTATAATCTTTGCGTCATTATTATGACGTCATATGTATCAAAATACTCTATGACGCCTGAGTAGCACTGAATAATATCAGATGGATTTCTCAAACAGGCTTGAGATTGCAATGAACAAAGTGAGAGAGACTGCCCAGTTCTGTTGCTCAAGTCTGGAAGAATTTATAAATAAAACTCTTTAAGATACCGTCTCCAAAACAAAGAAACTAGCAGATTTTATTCCTCACAATAATTTACAAATAGCTTACAAATACGAAACGGTTCTATACGTATTTACAGCAATTAAATAAATTGAAAATTCACTTGCTTGCATGTTTCCATTTAAACATCACTTACATGTAATTTTAAAAATTAATTAATTATTGAAAACTAAATTGTGAAATATAATATTACTTAATCGAATGCCCTCTGAGTAATGGACTACGGTGAATGTACAATTTTCATACAATGCGAAGTTATATCACAGTTACGCTACAACGTGAATTGATTGACGATTCCCATTTTCAACAAATATTCCTTCCTCGATTGACAAAGCTGATGCTGCTTAAATTTACGTTGAATTGACTGATAATTATTTTTGAAGGACGAGCTAAAATTATTGAGATTTCATAAATAAGTTTCGTTCAATATTTCTAACCCAATGGTATCACCTTCCCGTAATATTAATCTCAGCCATAACTATAACTGACAATCTTTGGGGATATTGCAATTTCGATTTCAATAAATATTAAATTAGGTGTTTCTACAGTGGCAATTTTCCACTTAGCTGTTGTCCTATAAAGAGGATATTAGACTGTATAACTTTCTATATATATATTTATATATATATATATATAAAACAGTATGACTGGATTTGGAGGTGTCTAAATTTCCACATTGACGCCTATAATTATTCGCCTTAAATAATTATATTACATAGTAACATCAATGTGTATTCCATTTTTAAAACACTACCTTCATAATACCAAAGTGAAAATTTATTTTTTAAAGCACAACGATGTTTTAATATCAAAGTGTTAGTCAAATTCAAAGATAGTTGTAAGATATTTAATTTAATGATAATTTAAATGAAAATATAAATTATAATATTTCTGTTACGTTACAAACATATGTGTATACTGATTACCCTCATTTTAGTATCGTTAAAAATAAAAATTACTTGTATAGTACTATTGACAAATGTTCTTTTGTATATCTAGAAATATTTGTTTGAAATTAAGTCATTTACTGTCTTATAATATAATAGAATACGTAAATGTATTCACTGTGATTAATAGTTAAATTAATGTTTTAAATTGTTGAATTTATCGTAAGGTCCAATCCTGACTGTTTTCATCTGAACAATATGTACAAAGGAACACAGCTGAGCGAATAAAAACAGGCGAAGAAACAGTTTGAGATCCTGTCAAAACAGTTACTGTGTTCGATAGATTTATATTCCATTGAATGTCTGTAAACAAATATCTTATTCGTATAAGTTATTAAATATTATTATTGTCTTTAACACGTTTAAAACATTTTTGAAATTAAAAGTATCTTTTCGCATTATAGTCTTAGGCTTTATTTTACACCAAAATATAATAACGTATTACATTACAGATGCATGCATCATGTTAACTTTAACTACAGGGGTTAAGATTAAAATACTTACAAATAACTATATTATAATATTAACAGCTAAGATTTATCAAGTCTATCACTTGAGCATATTTATTTTTGACTCTTTACCAATCTTCTTACCAGTTCGATCTTGAGAGCAACCTTTCCTATAGATTTTGAACGGAGCCTTTTACATTTTGAATGATGTAACCTTTTTTTATTCCTAAAAAGCCAACATCAAGTATAATGAAAGTTTATGTCACTCCATGTAATTTGGCTGAGCGTTAACACAAATGTATTTACTTGAGCTATGTGTAACTATAATAGCACTTCGAGAAAATCGAGGAATAATCTAATTGTATAAATATACTACGTCCGTTCATGTACAATTTTAACGTGTGAAGTATTAACACATGTAGGCTAGCTGTTCATAAGGTATCTCTAAAAGTATTTTATTTGTAGACTTTTTGCATTTACATTTATTTCCTAAAATGTAAGAAATATTTCTAGAATGGTCCGTGTCCACCCACATTAAAGAGAGACCTGGCACAATGTATATTTTGCCTGCTTTGCTCGATGTAAAATGGTTCTGTTTCATTGTCCGTCTGTCTTTTTTTCCACAGGACATCTTAAGAATGAATTTATCTGTAAGACTTTTGATGTAACCTTTGTAAAGCCTGTTATGCAAATCGTGATAGGGCGTACACGGCTTTGTAGAGAGTAGGCCTACAGTTTTCTAATGACCATGTAACTTTTATATTCAGTAAATAAAAATTAAAGTATTAAATTTTTCTGTGAACTGATAAACCTAGGACCTTTCTTCAAAGCCAAGGTTGGCAGCTTTAGGAATATATTAGACTTGATCTTTGTACGTGAATATCTCTATAAAAAAAATAATGATACGCTTAAAGAGCAAAATAGCATAGTATAGACGACGAGGGTTTTTATTTTCTATCAGGAGAGACAAATAAATACATATTTATATAAAATTAAGTTAATACCCATCATGATACCCCAACAGAGTAAGGTTGGAAGTGTGTACGGGGAACTTCCCGTACAATGGATCAAATATGTACAATAAATGAACCTTCCCAATTCCCCAGAAGTATTATCTCTGTTCATACGTAGACGAATAATGTGAATCTATTCATTAGTCAGCCTTAATATCTTTTTAAGTTAGGTATTACGTTCATTGTTAATTTGAAATATTGCAGGTTACCCATAGTAATTACATTTTTTTATTTTAGTCAAAATGTTAATAACAGTTGTTCTGAAAACCAGTTATAATATACTGACAAACGCCCAAAATGAAAGGTATCTTTATAAATGTAATGTATGAGATACATTATTTCTTTCTAATGGAAACCCTTCTAGAGTTCTCCAAAGACTACTGCAAATATGAGATAAGACTCGTAAAATAGTATTAGTAAGATGATAAATTTTAATTTTGAAATAAACTTTTTATCAACCATAAATCAATACAGAAATTCGATCATCATTATAGCTTTCCACTTAGTTTTAATACCAACGATAGTAATATCGAGTACGTGGAAAAGATTTGTATCAGTAATGTTATTTGTAAATCGGTCATTTTTGCACTAAGAACCGGACAACAGGACAGACGGCGACACAATTTTAATAAGTCCCCGTCAAATTTTAAGGAAAAAATATCTGTAGATATATACATGTTTTATATAATTCCTACTTTCTTTATTTTCACCTATTTTTTGTTATTATGTGTTAATTCTGCTTTAATACGATTTAAATATTTAGTACTTGATTTCATGATCATTTTTAAAAGGTACTAAACAAAATGTTTGTTCAATACAAAAAAGAAAGAAAATTTCGTTATTTTTGTCCTCACTGCCAGAAGCAAACAATGTTGATGAATATGAGTGCGGCCGTATCAGCTTCTGCTCTCTCGTGAATGTATGAACGTGGCATCTTTCATTTTAATAATGTTTGTCTTTGTTGTACATCATTCATACTACGCCTGTCGATGAGTAAGATTCATATTCAGGCTAGAAAATTTGCGTAGGTATAGAAAACCTGTCACTCACATTTTTCTAAAATTAAAAATCTTATATCCCTTTTTTATTCTACATATAACATTTTATATCATATTCTGTTGTAGTTTGGGAATATCTTCGTCGTATTTAGAATATAAATAAATATTTGACTAAATGCTGTAATATAAAAAACTTTTAAATACCATTTAAATAAACCAAAATTACATACACAAAACGCAAATACTTTGATATAAACATAACTACAATAGCGAAATATTGTACCATTCATTTGTTGCACCAGAATACGTATAACTCAATGAATAAGCCATAACAGGTATGTAATATATTCCAATTACATGAGCACAAACTATATAAATCGTTTCAAATCTTCGATTTACGTATTTAAAATTATGATACAAGTATGTAGTATATACTAAACGTTTTGCTAAACTATACCAATAAAATGGGAGGTCACAAGCAAGATTGTTGGCATCGTCGATAAATAATTCACGTATCGAACTAATGGTTCTCCTACAGTTTTTGATAATGAAAGTGACATTCGTATAGCCTAATAATCGATATTTGTAACTTCATATAATAACATAAACATTCCTTTCCTACTTGTTATTATTAAGGAACACAGGAAAAAGGTATATATGTAGGGTGATATCTAAACAGGGGTGTCCAATATGTCTAAATAAACATTCCTAGCAGGGTTCTTCTTCTGGCTCGTTTATACTTTCCTAATGATTCTATACTTGCTACCGCAAAAACTGATATGTTACTGAAATCTTGGCAACAAACCTAATGGATCTTCAAAAGCTGAACCCTCATATTCGCAAATGTCGGGATATTGGGGTACAAGACTTCATTTATAGTTAGTTCTAGTTTACTTTGTTGGTTGTGTTACATGTCATTAGCGCTAAACTTCTGGGGAGGGTTTTATTCATTTCAAGCAATATAACAAGGTGCTGAGCTTCATTCTTGTCCTAGATCATCGTTTTAAGAATTTCTAGTCTGTAAATATTCTGCCTATCATAGAATTGGCCACATTGTCTTTGTTATTTTCTCTGCCGTATGATGAAAAAGTTCTTTTATACCGTAAAGAACTCGCTTATTAGGTTATGCCTAGAACATAGTTTTGATTTTGGAATTGCGTTGTATTTTGTTCTTTAAAGTTGGTAACAGTGTCTTATTCATAATTAGGTTAAGAACGTTTTTAATTATCAGCTCTGGTGTCATTTGTGTACTTATTAAATCAGACGTAATTTTAGACCCATAAGAATACCTCATCTGGAATATAAGTCCTCACTATAATCCTCATAAGAGTAAAGCCTCACTCTTATTAATGTGGCACACGCAAACTTCTCGTTTCCCGTGCATCCTGAATGAGTTATAGTCGCATTCAGATTATATATTATTACTTCTGAAACCTTCATGCACAATGCTTCATACAATACAGATCTAAATTGTTTACTACAGTGTAAATTTTTAAAGAAGGGTCTACAACAAAATATTACATTCAATACAAAATATAACGTTCATTGTTGTAAATGTAGGAGGCTTGAAAACATTAAAGCGTAACGGATTAGAGTAGTGATTATATTTTGTTATGCATATTTTTATGACCGGATTAATATATGTTGTGTTCAATTCTTTAGTAAATACACCTTTTCAACGTTATTCGATAGGTAAACACTGCAAAATTACAATGGGCACTAATGATATATAATAAATAATAACTTGCTTATATAAGTCTCGTCATTAGGCTCGTATATCAATAAGATATATTTATTTTTTGGCATTACGCCTATAAAATGTGTTGTATTTATAAAATCAGATAGCACAATAATATCGTTTCCATCACTGCTGGAACTTGCACTATCATAAGAGATAAGATTGTAAGGAAGCCATTGTTATAGTACAGAGGCTGACAGAGACACAGGTGCTCATTCCCAAATACTACTTTTAGGTGTTCGTTAATGTTTTAAAGTGAATAAATGTCGCCAGTACTTTTCCTCATGATTATGCACATAAGTAAAATTCACTTTAAGACAAACATAAAATATATTTCTAACATATTTTGTATTGTTTTCCGTGTCACAAGAAAATCTTTTGTTTGAAAAATACGGAAAAGATGGACGGATTAAACAATTTCTGTAAATCCACGAAAAATTAAAAGCTATAAATCCACTGGGTATAAATTAATAACCTTGAACGGCATGGAACAGTCTGCTAAAAATATATCTTTTTTGGTAATTAGATATTGGTTATTATATTATCAAGGGCTTATTTTCTACAATGTTAATAAAATACAATGATTACTACTGTATTTTGTTTTAGGTAGGAATCAAATAGAGTTTGTTTGAAGTCTCATCATACATTTTTATCCATATAGAAATATTTTTTCCTAAATAATTGTAACTAGTTAAATAATTGACATCTATTTTAATATTTATATTATTTAAAATCCAATTTTAAATTTACATCTGATTATTCTTGAAACTGAATAGGGCTAGTTAAAAAAATGACAATAAATAAATAAATAATTTTAATCTCTTCACAATAAATTTAATATATCACTTATAGTTTAGTCAACATTAAAATTACTAATAAATCCTAAGTGTTTATCATGGGTTTTTTTTAAAACTCAACTTACTACTATGAAGCTAAACAATAAAAGTTTTTGTTTACGTTAATATTTTATTTATTCATATTACATCAAGTAGTTGTGACGAAATCTATATTTCAATGTATAGGGGTTTTTTACTAATGTCTCAGTACTAAGAAATCATAAAATTGAATGTAACCTTGGAATATCCATATAATTTATAATTTCGAACCTAAAAATCTTAATTTAGAATTTAGTTATTAAACTTATTTTTAATCCATTAATTCGTCACTGCGTGGAATGATCTGGAATGCATGCAAATTAACATATAAAATAAACATAGATTGCTCGCGGTATTAAGGTACCTACGGTTTGTCATTTTTATTGGCTTTACTTATCAGATTTAAATCCCTTTCATGAACAAGTTCTGAATTTTTGCACGAATTTTCCTTTTGCTTTGTTATTTCCATATATAGATTAAATATAAATTATTCCAATAAATATTATACTTAGAATATTAAAAAAACTACTCATTTATTTTTATTCAAAAGTGAAAATGAATGTGTGATTCAAGTAGACTATATATTACAGCCTGATAAAATCCATAATACGAAAAAATACTAACTGGTATAATTATCTTCTCTAAGATATTTTCCAACATACATGGAAAAACACTATGATGAATCCTCGCATTAAAGCTATGAAACTATGCATTTAGAAGGATTCGTGTGATCGTTGATATATACACAAATAACTTCACACAAAAATAGTTTCTTTGCTGTTGACACTCACTTCGCAAACCTTAACAGATTTAGATGTCGAATTATAGTAGTAGACATGGCAAGTACACTCTTACTCGGTAATTAATGAATGTAACCGTTGGTGAACAAACTTCCCTCATGCTCAGTTAGTTCTAAGTGTGCCTGTATATACAACTTCCAATTTCAATATTAACTCTTATCCTTCCTTCCTAGCCAGGACATCCTTTTTATGTGTACGTTACAATGGGCAAGATAAAAATTGTATGACTATGGAGTGAAGAAATATTCTACTATGTTAGTTTAGCTGTCAATGTATAATTTTTTGGTTTAGCAGAAAATACTATGACTATAAAGATTTAGAGCTGTAGAATTGAGTAGCGTAAATGAAGCAAGAAGTAAGTGAATAATATCGGGCATGAGAAATTATAACTGTGTAGCGTTGAAGACGTCAGGGTTGACGAGAACATCTTATAGTAATGGAAAACTGTAAAAAATAAACAAAGAACATTTCTAAGTTGAACAAACACAACAGTAGTCTGGGTTTCGTTGCATTGACGAAGGTTACTTTTCTTCAAGAACTCCTATGATGGCTTTTATTTATATTGATAACTTCTTTTTGAGATGAGATGTGATTTGGTTTGAAGTTTTTTTTTTCTTTACTTTAAGGTAAAGGAACTTTTAAGACTGGTAATATTTGGTTTGTTTAGTGCAGTCGTTTTTAGTAATGAACTTTGTTAAAACAAATAATAAATACTATCATAGATTAAGATTTTTATCAAAAATGCAAAACAAAATTTTCTAAATAATTTTTTTTTTTTAGTTATGGAAAGGAATACACATGTTATAATACGGACATAAGCGCTGACGAGATATAATTCAAATCCCACCCTTAGGTGTTTTCATATTCTACCAGTCATTCCCACAATATAGCAGGAGTGTCAGTGAAGATATCACTTCAATGCCGTCTCAAACAACGGTGAGATAATGAATGATCATTGGAAGATATATTTCATTTCTTCATTTAGAAGATTCTTTTCTGAATCTTCTGAATGTATGTTTAGTTTAATGCTATTAAAATATTGTTTTAGCTATATACATAAACTTGTATGGAAGTTCAGACTAAACTATTTATTCGTCGATTTAAAACAGAATTGGATGGATTATCATTAAATCTATTGAGTAATTTTCTCTAAGACGAAAATCGATCTTCAGACACATTAGTTTTGGTAAGGGTTCGAAGTGGGAGGGTATCGTTAAGGTTAAAGATAAAAAACCTTTCTTTTTCTCGGATAATATATTTCCTGTTATAAAAATTTTAACATCGACAAAGAAAATATAAATAATAGTTATACAAAGTGTCCCGTAACAGTATACCACGTTATTGCTTAGGTTTAGACAAACATATTTCACCATGTGAACATGGGTCTCCAATGCTTAGTTTCCCATCCGTCTGTATGTACGTGTTTTATATAACAAATTTGTAGCTTAAAACGTAATAAATTAAATTATAAAAAATTCGACTCAAATGCTGTGATAACAAGTCCATTTAGTGAAAATAATATCATGAATATATCTGTAGTATTTTCAAAATTCCGGCCATCAAAACTTTGTATATCTTACAAAATAACATTTTTTCTCAAGAGGTGCATAAATAACAGTTGTTAGAGGATTTAATCACAAGTCTAATGACACCAACGTTATTTATATCGAATAAAAAACAACGATTTAGAGCAGATTTACTGTGATAAGACATCGCCCACATTGAGGTTCTCAGAGAATAGCAAACAATATAAAAACTGAATAAACGGCAGCTCTCAACGTGGCCCATGTCTTGAACTCAGCAATAAAGTAGTATACCTTCAGAGAGTTACGGGACGCCCTGTACAAGCGAAAGATAGTCTACCTACTACTAAAGAGACTAAAGGTCGCAACTTGAAGGATTCTTAATTGTTATCTGAGGCTGTTTTAACATGTATTTACCTGTCTATAATTTTGTGTAAAACGTCTCAAGCTAAGAATACTATAATCCAAGAAAGATTTTCAATTACAGTATTCAACCCTTTTAATACACTACAATTTCAACTACTAGTAACACTATGGTGGCAGACTACCAGTTTATTTCTTACGAGGAAATTCTGTATAGATTTCAACAAAAACCTGGTCGTGTGCTTATACAATACAAATTGGCTCTCTTGGCTCCTGGATAGATGCCCTTCATGCGGCTTAGTGAGTAAAATTTCGGGTTACAGTTAGATTATATCTGTTTGGGGGAAAACTTCATGTAAAGAATAATGATAACTTACATACAACAATTTTACTTGTGTTCAACTCAGATCTATGAAACATTTCTTTGATAGGAACGGTAGTCTTGTAGTTGACCGATGTTGTTGTATACTGCGAAAATTAAAAAGGTCTTTAGACAGAGTGGGCTTCACGAGTTTTTCTAGGGTACAAAATGTATCCAATTTCTTTTTCTTGCATGTATTTTTACATTTAACTTCACTGTCATGAAAAATCTGCTGAAACTCTGCATTTAAGGGCTTAAGACTTATAATGGTAGGCTACATATACTTGGGTTAGCTAGAAATGAATATAACTTTGTAGTTTTTTTTTCAGTATTTTGAAGAAAAAACTTACAGACAACTATTTCAGCCTCTTTAGGGGCTTAAAAAGTGTCATTTCTGTCCGTCAGTTTATCTATCCACGCGTATCTTGAGAAGAATTATAGATATGAAAGTTTGCATAAAGCCTTATTTCTTTAGAGGCAACATTGAATTCTATAATGACGCATGTACCTGTATGGAATTTGAAATTATAGTACATAGGTATTATAGGGGAAAATTACAGCAATGAAAGAACCGCACTATAAATCAACTGAAAACGCATTTTAACATGTTCTAACATAACAAAAATCGCAGTTTTTTGGCTTGAACTTAAATTTTGCTTGCAACCTTAGAGAATCCTGTTAAGGCGACACGTATAATGGTATACTTATATACTCCTACCTTATATAATAGATATTTTTAAGTCTACACTTATAATATTTATGATCTGAGTGCAGTTTTTATTTTAATACGTCACTATAACTAAATGTCTTACTGAAAATATAAAAATTATATTTATGAAAATTCAAATTGCGTGCCATTTTGTGCAATCGTACTTTCTACTGAAATAGTATAAGACCAAGATCTGAAGTACCAGTTAAATCTATTAAAAAAAGCCGTTTAATATTGTATCAAATTTTAATGCTCACAATAAGAGCAAGTTCAGCTGCAACTAAAACAGTTGAAGACAGTTTTACATGATTTATTAAAAAACCTTTATCGTAAATAAATAATAAAATAATGATAACAAATAATGAGATATATTACTCAATAGAGAAGCCCACTAATATTTTTTGTGAAAAGATTATATTCTTTGGCAATAAGATAATAAATTCGAATACAATTACTAATAAAACCGTTGTGAGATAGGGATAATGATCTTGAATGAAGAATTCAGAGATGAAGTGCATCATTACAAGGAATAATTGTTACGATTAGTAGAAAACAATGTCCATAATAATTTAAACTGAACTAAGTCGTAAATATTGAATGCTTTACTTCAGAACACATTGTTTGATGTGAACATCGAGCAAACTACGCACGGGATTATTAAAATGTGTAACGTCATCTATGACAGAGCTTAATTGTAAAGTGCTACATACGTTACGAATAATACAGTTCCTTAAATAACTTCTAACCTAGCTAAGAAGCAATCCAAAGTTAGCTATATAACAAGTTATTAAACATTACTCTAAGGCGTGCAGCGTCAGAAATATAAGTAAAATGCCTATTATTAAGTTAAGTTGTCTTTTCTCTACTTCTATAAAATGATTGGCCTACTAGCTCACTGTACTTTCTTTTTCTTTTTTTTTTCTTTTTTTTTGAGGGAGAGGCAGGAAAAATGCAATTACGCACACAGGTGGCCAGCCTGTAGTGTGGGACTCCCCTAAAAACGGGTTTCCCACTAAAAAACCTCCTCTACTCTTAGGATTCTAACCTGGGATTGTTTATCACATTACTTCAGGCTAGGCCTAAATTTGGCTTAAGCCCGTGGGGCTCGCTCCTTATCCAGCCGCTCGGTCAAGGGATCTGGGCCACTTCGCGGTCCAGATCGGGTTTCTTTTCCAGGAGGATGCCCCGGACGAACTGTGACAAACAATCCCAGTTCCCCTCATCCTCCATTATCTTTTCGCAGACCGTATCCACCTACTGGCTCACTGTACTAGAGACCAGGAATACTGCAGTAATAAACTGCTTGAAGCAGTTCTAATAAAGCCGTGTTCCAATGTCTATTATGAATTTTCATTACTTGCTACTTCTTAGGGCAAGCGAGTTAAGTTACTGTAATAATCGTTTTCAAGAGTAATAGGACAGTAAAATTGTATATACTACCTAATTTCCTCTATGACATATTGTTTATTAAAGTAATTATAAAACAATTTTTAATAAGATATCGGTTCTTATTTAAAGTTTTTTTTCACGATGGAAGGATTGTGAAGGAAACAGGATTTTCCGGACATTTTCAAACTTTCAGTGATGCAATCACTAACACTAAGATTGCAGATCTGATCTCTTCTTCAGGTAAACGATTAAACTAATGCATCACTAAAATCTAGGTTATGTTTTGTTTACATTGTATCATATAAGAGCTAATGAATCAGATACTTCTAGGGATTGGCCTGTTGTAGTAAAAGACCATATAAGCTCGTACTAGAGTTTCATAACTAGTACTGCAGTAAAGCAAAATAATTTATTTAAACCAAATTCTTCATGTCAGTAAGAGAAATTATATGATAAAAAAAGGTCAATAGAATATATTATCTATTTAACGAATTTCAAACAATCAAGGTTTAAATATAATCACGAATAATCGTAGTCCTAAATAAGCTAGAGTATTTCGTAATATTTTAAAAACATTAACAAAAGTAATTTATGCAAAATAATTATTATATATTTGTATATAACTGGAATTTCTAAAAATAAATTATTTCGAAAAAACACGCAAAAAATAGTATTCTTCATTTATAAAAACATATTTCAATTTCTCTTGGTGTATTTAACGTACAATCAACCCTTAATCACGATTGTTTAGTGGTTAAATTATTTTGTAGAAAGGGTGATCTAGATTTTGGAAAATTACTTCGGCTGGTAGAACAGCATCGGTGTTGTGAAACCTCCTCTCTTAAATGGAACACGTAGTTAATCGTATGGAGGTTTATCTGTTCATTGTGGCTTAAATTTAATTTTTTTCTAAATATATTTAATCCAAGTACGTATTATCTAGAATGACTATATAAAAAATCGACAACGGAATGACGGAATTGTTTGAAATAAAATAATATGACGTAATCTATACACAATCTATACAAATATAAGAATCTGGTGAGTAATTTTTAAAAGAAATTTACTCATAAAGAAAGTTACACATAACACGTAAAATCCGAAGCCATTTATATAAATCGTATATGTTTACATAGATGATATAAATTGTTAAATCGTATATAGAATTTTACCTCCACCCAAATTTAAATATACATGACGGTATATCTCATGTATAGTATTTAGTTTAGTATTGGCTTCAAACGCATCAGTGAAGCAATCCAAAGTTATAGATGTGAGTAGGGATTCAAGCTGTGCAACGAATGGACCTACCATACTTATTGGTAAGTTCTATTTTCCTTCTTTGTATAAAGCAGCGACCTACTTCTATATCTGTTTAAAACTGCGGCGTTCCTTTTGTTGTTCTGTTATATTTAGTTTGAGATCCTGTTATGTTATAATATATCGTACGTTGATGCTGAAGCAAATGAGGAAAGTTGCTGTTATAACACTTTGTAAAAGAGCAGTAAACAAGCAATATATAATTCGAAATTTTAATCGAGTCTCTTCCAGGATACGTTTTAATTAACTTATAATGGAGAAAGTTTAACACAAGCACAACTTTAACCACAACTGACAAAGTCGAATGATGGGAAATACAAAATTTTAAGTATACTTCAAAAAAATACAACAAAGACATGACTATATCAAATATTGCAAGAAATGTTTATTCTTAGATTTCTGATATTGTAATACATTAGTATTCTCAGATTTCTGATAGTTAAAGACTTTATTATTCTCAGATGTCAGAACATTAATGACATTAGTATTCTCAGATATCATATAGTTAAAAACAGTAGTATTCTCAGATATTAGATCGTTAGTATTCTGAGATATCAGATTCTTAAACACATTAGTATTGACAGATTTCTGATATTACAAGAAATTAGTGCTCGCAGATATTAGATAGTTAAAGTCATTAGTATTCTCAGATATCAGACAATCCAAGACAGGGATCTGACAGTAAATTACAGTCGTATATTTGTGATTGTAGAATATTAGTACTCGAAATCATAATTTAATCTTATTTAAAATATTTATCTAATTACATAGTTTATTAATACATTTATTAATGTACATAGTTAAATTAAGTAGTGGCAAGTACTAATGCCCAATTCGGTTTTATAAAGTTAATTTGTTCTTAAATGAAATTGTGGCACTAGTGATCTAACATAATGAAAACGAATTTTTTTTAAACGCTACATTAATATTTTTGTTATTGTTACTATTACATTAATAACATAAAAATAAAATTAATAAATGCTTCAATCAGAAATGTTGTGTTAAAACCGTTTATTTCGGTCGTATTTCTTAATACGACAAGAAACAAGTTTTCTTGACCAGACACATCAAAGCAGAATCCTTGTTTTGCATGTATTGGAACTCGTATAACTGATAATGGACTCATTGTTTTGGTGGTTCGGAAGTCAATTTTAATCACTTGGTCCCCACTGTAAATTTTAGAGAGGGCTTGTTACTTCGTCTGGTAAAATAAGACATCTTTACTTTACTTTATATCTATGTTGTTTACACTTTTTATCTCATAATGATGATTACGTGATTACTAAAATAAACCTAAGTTAGGGCACTGAAATTTATATAGGTGGAGGCGTAGGGGAGGGTTTATTCAAGGTTTTTGAAAAATTTTATTTATGTCTATCTATATACAAAATATATGGACAGACTCCATACTACATTTCGAGAATGAACACACAAATTATAGACGATATATTTCTTGAAGCTTCATTGCTATTAACGAGTTCGGTGACGATGCATGTCAGTTCATTCGATTTGGCTGAGTAACCATTTTTATGGGTAACCATGATGACAACGAGAAAATCACAAAATAAATAAACTTGTAAACATATTGAATGTAATGATTTGATGTTTTAACATGAGCCATAGTAAAACATATAGTTATCTGTATCTATCATTTACCTTATTGATAATTGAATATATTTACTAATGCTAAAAAATTATGTTTATTGTACCGTCCTATGACTACTCAGTGTTAACTTTTAACCTATACTGATTTTTCTTATTTTTCTTAGTGGAAAAACACCTAAATAGTTGGTCATATAACCGATGGTCATATGACATACAATTTTTAAAGCCTATTAAATGGCAAATTTTTTAATACCATTTGACACATTCTTGTGTACAGGGTGTGGTAAAAAGATGGGGTTCAATGATATTTCAGTTTTTTCTGAAACTTAGCAACTTTGCCATTTGAATCGACCTGAAGCTTAATTTTTATTTTCTTACCGTTTGAACCGATAACTTTTTCAAATTTAAAATTTAACGGAGAATCTAAAAATGATGTAGTTTGCTCACATATGTCTATACGTTGCTGAGAAATATCAGATTTACGTACAAAAACATGGTTTTTTTTGAAAAATTAAAAATAATTCATTTTCAGATCTAATTTTTGGAGTTTTTATAACCGCCATTGTATCAAATTTACATTGCATTATTATAACCCAAAAACTTTTGTCACACCAAGAGCCACTCATCCTGTATACTGGGAATTTTGCAACGATAGCTAAGCCTGTTACTACACAACATGTCTATCAGTTTAATTTTATATCCGAGATTCATTACTTTTTGCATAAAAGCTGTTATGATGATTTATAAGTAACGAAAATAAATCTAATGACGATACATTATAAAAACTATCCTGTGAATATTGTGGGTAATTTATAATTTGAGAAACATAAAGATTTTAGTAAAGTCATGAGAGAGATTTCAAAACAAACTTTAATTTGTTTCTAAAAGCTAAGTGTTTTAGGTCGTTTCTCAACGACTATAAATCAGTGATTACGGCCAGCTGATGACAAGCTGTTTACTTCGTTACATTCCAGTAAGTGCTACAGTAAACTATAAATGGCAATTGCACAGTAACTGTCTCACATTAGCCAACTTGTGTTACACAGTTTACTGCAGCAGTAACAATGTTATGTTCAGTCTATTGCTTTGTAGCCAGCGATTTATTTAACGTGACTCGAATTGTCCAGTATATAAGTAGTAAAGGGCTTTTGAGTTGGTTATCCAGCGCGTGCTCTTAAGAGCCCGAGAAGCTTGTACATTCTGCACTTCTAGTCATATATAATGTTCTGTTATCTTTGGACAGAAAAATGTGAAATTACACTAGACTTAGTACTAAATTAACTTTCGGGAGTAACAGGATATTCTGGATAGGTGCGGTTAAGGAATAGGAACCGTCTCCTATCAAGATCCATGAAGAAGATTTTTTTGGAATTCATCTCAATCATGTCTCCTTAGAACAATTTGAATGTACTATATTGATACAACGCAATATAAATGAAATACTAAAATATGTTTATTTAACGTTATCGTGTTTCTTATTTTGAAATAATTTTTAAAAGTAGATTGATTAGATTCGTAGGTAGTTTTAATGACTTTAGATAAATAAGCACTGGAGTTTTAATGTTAATTTTATCTCTTAATTAGTTTCACTAAAACGATAAATTGATTTGAACTTTCCTACATAAAAACAAATGTCTGGAAAACAAATGCAATTAAAAGCATTATATTTGTTTGTTTATAATATTTTCTTAATTTCTTTCAACCTTCTGAGCATTAAATATTCGTCTAAAACTTTTTTGAATACTAAAACTATTATGTTAGAATCGTATAACCTATCATAACAAGATAAGAGTACGCCATAATATGTGTCGCATAAGAGACTTCGCTATGATTGAATGCAACATTTAAAATCTGTAACTTAATTAAATATCGAATGTCCTGCGTGAATATGTACATTCATACAGAACAGAAAGTAACAAAGATTACGTTCCATACTTTAACACATTATTGTAAATGTAGAAATAAAATTTCTCCGAAAATGTAAGTATACGGATAAACCTTTCTCGAGATATCCTACCACATGATATATTCACATTTTTGTTCATAAGTTATGTTTCATGACTTTGTTTGTAATAAAAGTTCTTGTGAGTAGTACTAAAATGCAAGATTGAACTATAATCAAACCTTTTCACTAAATGTTAACATTAATTATTTACTTTATTACGTTCCATTTTACTAAGTGAATAAAAATGTCACGTGTTAAAATCTAATATGATTAAACTCAGTTTGATAAAAAATATATAATATAATAATATATATATATATATATATATATATATATATATATTATTAATTATATATGATATATATATATATATATATACATATATATATATAAAAATCATATTTGCCTATAAGACCAATATATGTTATGTAATGACGTAGAAATGCACCACAATTGAACAAACTGTTTCTTACATCAAAGTTAAACTTATTGAAAATTTTTAAGTTTATAGGTATTTTCTTTTGATAGATATGTTACGGATATACAGAGTTATTCAGCATATGATAAACAGAAATGAAGTTTCTCCATCCCCACAAGTGATAGGCTTCTCTAAAGCTCAGCAAATAATTTAAGATTCTTAACCAATAAACTAATTTTGTTTCTCTCGCCATTTTTAGTGTCATATATTAGAATTACATCGACTCAAGTGTGTTTAAGGCTTCTTGTTAATTAGCTACAGTTCTATTTCAATTAAATAACTTGCTTCAAAGTAAGTTAATTAGGTCTAATTTAAGGTCTGTTGTTGGTGGGTTGTGGTGTAGGTTTGTGGTTGCACTTCCCATTGGAGTCGTAGTTCCAGTTTCACGTTTCATTATTCAAGCATTTCTATTCTTTATTTTCACGGAAAATTTACGTTGACCTTCTAGTCCAGCATTATTTGAGATGTATAAATATGGAAAATAAATACCAAGTATCCGAAAAGTTAGGAATCCTTTTTTTAACTTATGGTATGGTTTGGTTACGCAGCTTAGATAGTAAGAACAATTTTTTCAGCGCAAGTTATATAAAACAGTGCAGAAAAAAGAACAACGTTTTTTAAAACTTTAGAGGCAAAGTATTTTATATTATTAGTAGAGATGTCCTGTACATTATCTTATTGTGTAGACACTGCTCTTCTTAAACAATGTTGAGTAGAAGAGCGACTATGGGAATAAGCTATAAATGAAAATATACTAAGTACTAAACAGTTAAGATTTACAATTTGGAAATACTAAACCGTCTGAGAGTACGTTTTGGTGTTGGTAGTAAAACAAAGCAAATTGAAATAAAAAGAGGAACATTTTTTTACTGCAAAGCCACATTTCCTCTACTAAGGTAAGTTCATGTGGGTTGATTAAAAATGCAATTATTTAATTTCAAAAATATTAAATTCTTGTATTTTTTTAAATTAAATTTCTATAAAATTCAGTCATATATGTTGAGTATTACTAAAGATTTCAATATTATTCAACGATAAGTTTAATATTTTTTTTCACTAGCTGCTCATTCGCATTGTTAGAAAGTAAGTTTTGCTATTAATAGTACTGCTGTTCGACAACTGTGGCGTATATTACATTTAATACGATTAATTGTTTTTCTACTAAAAAGTATGCTAAGAAATTCATTGCTTACGTTCACTCTTGTTAGATGGGTTAATTTTGTGTTTTGTTTCGGTTTTGAAAACAAGGATACCAAATAAAACATTAGAAAAGAGTCGTAAACTGTTTGAAGAAAAAGCACAAAATTTTGTAAACATTGAAACTTCTATGATAGTCTATCAATACAATGAAGACTATTGTTAGGCCTATATCTAACACTGAAAACGTAAAAAGTGTTATCAGGCTGAAATCATAGCTTAAAGAAGTTTAGACACTTGTTTTAGTAAGCAGAATACCAAGTCTGACCATTTGGTGCGGAAATGTAAGATTAAAACTATTTACTTCACTCGAAAATGGGTTTCCTTTGCAGTCTATTTTAAATAAATTTCTCTAAAATACTACAGAAGGTATCAGACTATTGTTTTCCCTTCCACGAGTTACTGTTCAAATTGAATAGTAATATTTTTCAAGGTATTAAAAATGAATTCTTATATATTTAATAGTTTACATCTTTTGGAATTATTTGTACATACCTAATAACTTACATAGTTCTCGAAATAAAACATATTTGTTAAACTTTCATTCATTTGTGAGCCTTTAATATAAACTACCAAAGAAAATAAAGAACTTATATACTCTATTGTTTAAAAAATGAATGTGCCTAAAGATACTTAAATTTAAAGCAACTAACTATGAAACCCAACTTACTGAACATAAATGTGAATGTATCATGTAGCAAGATATCTAGAGAAAGATTTAATCTTTGAACTTTAAATGTTTCATGAAACCCAATTTCTAAATAGGCAAAATGAATTCTATAATGATGGATGTCTAATCATGGAAGTGAAATGAGGGTAAAAACTACGTGATTTACTTTTCTATACGACTTTTTGCCTACTTATCCGTCTGTAGGACGTCTCGGGATTGAAAGGAGCTATAGATTGAAACTGTTGCATGCAACTTTAACATGTCACGCTACACGTGACGTGACGTAGACCTACCTAGTTGTCCCGTAAATAGTTTTGCACATTTATAACTCCTAATTATTGTTAATCTAGTGCGAAATATAAACAAATAGTTCTCTGCTAGCACAGCTAGTTATGGAACCGGGAACAACTGAGGGAAGGCCATGTTGTTGTTGAGTTTTGATGAGATTAGTTTCTGGTACAGTGTATTGTAAACACACCGTTACAGGTTTGTATTGTGTGTTTGCCACACCGTAAACCGAATCTCTGTTTATTTTGTTGATGATAAGCCGTTCATAAATAATCAACTACCTGAAACATGTTTTTTTATTCTTATGAATACAGTGTTATCTATTTGGTTTGTCTGGTGCTTAAAATATAATTTAGTTATTTATAAATTATTATTACTGGATTTATTTTAAAAGATCTAAATACATGTATGCTACTAAGTAGTAATTTAGTTCTGAGTCTCTAAAAATACTTGTATCTTATTGTTTAAATATTATTTAAAATATTTTAAATTACTATCGTCTCCACTATAGGAACATTCATGCACGGTAGGGACTGATTAGAACTGATCTTAGCCAAAATAACATGCGTTTTTAATTATTTTAAAGGCTTTATAGATACAATTACACGAACCAGCATGCACACGCGAAAACAAAAATGTTATTTTAAAACAATTGTTATGTAACTAAGTAAGTGATTTTTTTATGACAGATTCTTTTTGTGTTTCAAATGCATACGTTAGGGAAATTTATTTATTAATGAAATTTTACTTTCACCGACTTTTATAATTGGCATTATATTTCTCTTCCTTTAATTTATTATTGCTGGCTATACCACAAGTATAGAGAGTTAATATATGATGAACACATGTTAAATCTACCGTTACATTTATTGCAGTTTGATCATTGATGATTGACCTATTTCCACTAGTCATGCTCATATTTAACTCTTAAATGTTTATTTAAGAATTAAATAAATATTCAATCCATTATTAATGTGTTAATATTAAAAAAATTAAATATCCTTTCTCATGTCAAGTAAGCTAATCATTATCTTACACAATCGTTTTGAAATCTATGTAGGTCAACTGTGTATCTGATATTATTTCATACATTGATACTCATCAGACAGTACTTGGTAATCTGTGTAGCTGCCTTGTGCACACTAAATTGAATATTGGACAATAAATAATATATATCCTGATTGTATTTAAGCTTAAAAATAATGGTTCAATATAAAACCATATAAATGTTGGAATATCTGTAACTAGTACTTTGTTCTAATTCATGAATTCAAACAAATTCATGAATTCTTTAAACTTGGTATTAAGCGTGATGATTGTTTTATCATACAATCCTATACTATATTATAACTGGGATACTGTATGTTTATTCAGAAATATTAAGCTAAGATTGTTTGAATTTATCAATCTTAATCAACAAAATGAGCAATATGATCTCATACCATCACCCATAATATCTTCTTTATCTTGACATTTAAAGTACAAAGGGAAATTTGTTTATAACAATTTTGCATTATTTCGATACAAATGTCCTGTTCAGAACCACTTGTTTTGTAATTTTAACAAATCAAACATAGTATTGTGCTTTTTAATTCAAAACAATTACTTGTGTGTACTGAACTGTTCCGTTAGAACACATATGATGCATATAATTAAACGTTTGCTGACTGCTGAAGCTGAATCAGGTTAAATACATTTTGCAATTATTAATTCCATATCTCTAGTGTAGTGTGCAATCTTTGATAACGGTTCAGTTTGTTTATTTATTACAAATAAAAATATTGGTTGTTTTATTAAAATATGTATTAGTCAATAAGATAAAAATGGGGTCAAACCTAACAGGACAAAGCCTGCCCTACTGACCTATATTAATTACTGACCAACTGCCACACTCTCCTGCTGACAAAATAATCCAGTACTTGATAAAGTTCTATGAAGATTTATTTTAACAAAAGGCTGCATATATTCAAAACTATGATATATAATAAAGAGAAAAATTTAAAAAAAAAGAAAAATGTTAATTATAGAATGAAATAAAACATTTTTATATAGCAGAGCCTACAAATTAATGACTGCTAACACTATATGTATATTTCTTAAGTAAGCATGACCGATGTGTAACTTAAATCCGGGCAACCCTAAGGTAGTCCAGAAACATAACACAACTAGAGGTAAATGTCGGGATATTGGAGTGAAAGGGTGGATAGGTAGGTCCATTCTATTGCGGGAAATGATTATTGGAGTTTTTTGGCTCTGTAAGTTAAAAAAATTTGCTAGCCAAGACATACTAGTGTGATACTCGTTCCGCTTTGAATGGAGAGGCTGGTAGAGAGCTGAGCTCCACTTCTTCCAAGGGGACAAGACTGAGACTTATGCTCAGACTGCAGAAACAGCCCTAAGAGGAATACAGGACTAAGTGCAATTTCTCGGGATTTAAGGGAACGAAAAGAAAAAGCATTGAAGTTGAATAAATAAAAAATGAGCACTTTCTTTGGAAGTATTTAAATCGTTTAACACGGGCCAGAGTTCTTCCGTATACGCACAGTTTTAATTTTCTAAATATTCCTATCACCATGACATCGTTCCTTTTCAATACTTTTATTTCTTACCCATAAGTACTTTATTATTTTGTAATTTTTACCAAAATGTTCATGATCTTTCGAAGATTATGTCCACTAGGTGTTGGAACATGTAAAGAAAGTAAATTATAGATTTGTAGATTATTTTAGAATATACGTAGAATATCAATATCATCTCTTTTATGTAGTATCCCATTGACAGTACGTCTATGTATGATACCATTGTCAGCATCCCTTTGTAGATTAGCGTTGTCTGCATCTCTATGTAAAATAGAATTTAATTTTAATATACATATTACAAACGGGTCAACCATTATAAAAATACCATAGTTTCGTATTATTACTATTTTCAGTACATCTATGTAGGAAATCACTGGTAGCACATGTATACAGGTTAACATTTTCATTAACTTTATATATGATAACATTGCCTGAAATTTTAAGGAAGATGCACTTAATTTCACAGTAAATTTAATTAGATGAAGTTACGGTTGAAAGTTATTCTGGATTGCATATTTCATCGCTAGAGAAAATTATGGTGAGTAAATTTTTTCTTATTTTCTGTCATAAACATGCTTTTCCAAGAGCCTTTGTATGTTTTTATGTGTTATTTTAAATAATTTATTTTGGTAGTGCACATTGGGAGTTAGATCTTTCGAGGTGCATTACATAATTATCAATATGTTGATCGTCTCAAATGTGTTTAGTCCAATTCAAGAATAAGTTTTCCTTTTCTAACAGACTGCTGTTAAATTTTGATATCAATATTTAAAAAATTCTAGTCAGTACTAAATAAAAATATTTTATACAAGTAAAAAGCTGGATGGTATTTTTCACTATTCATTTTATAGTTGATACGACTCTTTGTAAACTATCACGAAACATACATCAAATGTGCCTCTGTTATGATTGGTCTAGTTGACGTTGATTGATTGAACGGCAACACGGAAATAAAACAATTTACGCTGGCTATCTATCTTGTGTCAAATACATCAATCATCCTCAGCCAATTTACTATCAGACAATATAGCGCCTAAGGTTTTGAGTATCAAGAATATAAATCTTGATATATTACACCTCCAAGATGTAAGTTCATATATTGACTTTGTCTCCTTGAGAATCCTGTGCTCCTCGGTTTCCTGTCCTAATTTTAGGTACAACATCTCGTTAGGGAAACCTAATTTGTGAAAGGACCTTGATGTTGCCGTCTTGTCCGGAGAGTACACAATACTTCACTGTTTTATCCAACTCGTTCAATCGATATATTAAGACCGTCACCCGACTATATACAGGATTGCAGATTCCATTTCTTGGAATTTAATTGTAAAAAAATATAGAGTTCCTTAGCTTTTTTATATTTATTTATTGCTCGTGTATTTAAATATATTATTTTAAGAACCAGACAGGATGCTCTTAAAATCATTATCATGCCTTTATTTGCTTGATTGTTTCATAACTCTAGGTTAAATGGCCCAGAGACTTCAAACATGTTATTACGTTCTTTTTGTTCAAAGAAAAAACTCTATTGATTTTAGAGTAGAGTGAAAAGAATAATCCCTCTGTCTGTCTGTGTGATAACTCTTTCATTATGTTCTGACGGGCCCATCGGTAATTCGGTGTATCGTTCTAATTATATGCATTGATTGATTATTGATTGATTCTAATTATTGATATATTCTAATTATATTCATTAATTATATTCATTGACCTGGCCATGTGTTAAATATTATGATATTATAGGGTTTTTACCGACACGTTAGCAATCTTAGTGTTGGTACTGCATAAAATTTTGTCGCGTAAGCATTAATTCTATGTAGATTAAATTTTAAATTATAATTTTACATTATATAATACCTTTGGTTATCTTTAATATATAAGTTGTTGAGTATTAGTCGTCATGATTCAATAAAGACGACTACTATAATATAAATAATACACATGCTAATATAAATAAAAAAGTATTCGTTAAACACAAAAGGTATGTGTTTATTGATTTTACTGTTTTATATTTTATTGCCTAAATATGTTCCACGAAACAAGTAATTTGGCCCAATATATGATTTTCTGCCATATTATCCTTCTATGTAAGCCCAACACAATGCTTAAAACCATTTATGGGTTCTCTATTTTCCAAGATCTCAATCAAGCACAGGGAACTGGCAAGTTCTATTTTACACTTTCAATGAGGAGAGGGTACTTTGTTAATGTATATCAAAACCGATTGTGAAGATTCTTCAACATTTTGAGTTGGTATGTTCTGGCAAATAATGTATAATTAAAATATGTAAAAACTACAGGGGTACATATTTTATTTCTTTTAACAGACATAATATATTGAACCACATAATTGCACAAAGACAAATTTTTTATACATGTTAGTAATATTTACAATATGTTTAACTTATTTTATAGCCTTATATAAAATCGTGATCCTTTAGTAAACGTGACCTCTAAAACTCATTATTTACAACGCACTATTAATTAGTACATTCTCTACGGCTGTCACCAGTTTTGGCACATACAGGGTGTTAAAAATTATCGTTATCGGGCTTAATAATTCCTGAACGATTACAGGTAAAGCAATAAAACTTGTTACATCATTACTGTACATATAAATCTACTTTTGAAGTAACTGCAGTTTTGTGTCATGTCAGGGAGATGGCCTGAGAGCATAGGTCAATTAGTACATCAAAGTAATGGTCTTTGTTGCTTTATTAGTAGAGTTTAATGCAGCAACTCTGACCTTAAAAGGTTCTTTAAAAATACTCTGGTTTAAAGTTTTACACATTTAGAGGGTGGTTTAATATTCTTGTCTTAGCTCTAGTTGTGAAAGTTAAACTTAGTAAATGAATACTAGATTTAACAAACCGTTATTAGGGTTGTCAGTGACTCTTCACATCCAATAAAGGATGGTTGAAAAATAGTTCAGCAAAAACATTTAACGTAAGAATAGCTCTTAATTTACATCATTATAAAGGTGTTGTTTAGCAAAGATGAATGATTCAGGCTAAAACCTGGTTACAGTTATTATAATAGAGAGTTTTCTTATTTAGGTTGGGCATTGGACCATACTTGATGTAATTTTACATTACACTGTACACCTGAGCCTAGCCTAAATTAACGTAATACATGGTTAGGGATCAAAACTTTAGGTTTTATGCAAGCAAAGAAAGAAATCTGTTTTAGAACAAAGTGACAAAGATGCCCCGTCAACAATTTAAGTATGAGTGTTCTACAAACAAGTCGTTAAGGAGATCGAATACCTCACATATTTTTAGAGCCCTAGCCCAGAAGTGGCAGTTTAATGGTCACTAAATTCAAGACTCTCTAGAAAGGGGGAAAGTTTAATCATTACAGCTCTTCACCTGTAAGCGGAAACGTAAACATTTAGAGTTGGTTTTGTTTGAATTATCACTCCTATTTATCCTGCTCAGATTCTAATATTTTCTGTATTTCTAGATTTACATTTAATACAATTATATATATACACATAAAATGCCAATAGTGGGATGTGTCGATTCAGTGTGAATGTTTTGTCTAGTTCATCTTCCTCTTAGTGAAGCGTTTGGAAATCGACGCTCATGCAGACTTGTCTCCTGGAATCTAGAGTCATATTCGTGTAAAGAGATCCAACAAATATCATCGCCGAAGAAGCTCAAAATGAAATCTGTATCGTTTACACACATATGAAAAGGTATTTTCGTTGCCTCATCAATTGTGCACCCCATTCAGTTGCTGTTTTCTGTTGAGAATCCCAAGACACGTTTATTTAAGCTGAGCTCATGGTAATGTCCACCACACAAGCGTCGGAATCCTTATTAAAGACAAAGGTTATGCAATAACAAAACATTATGAGTAACCATGTGTAAACGCTTCTCGTACGACGGTATTGCAGTACACGGGTGAGTAATATCTTGTACGTAGATAGAGTAGAGTTAAAGAGGAAGGGTTGTGTAACCACATTCAATCAAACTATATCATAATGTTAAAAATATATAAACCTACGTGTGTAATAAATTTACTATTACAAATCTAATTTTTGGCTGAGCGTTAACTATCACTAGAAAGGCTAGAAAAAAATGTCATGTTGTTTATCCGTTGGTCCGCACTCTATCTCAAAAACGAACTGATCTTTAGAATTTCTAAATAGGTAACATCGAGTTTAATGATATTATATGTCAGTCACACATAGGATTGGGCTGAGCGTACGTGAACATTTAGAATTTAACATTAAGTTCAACCATAATAGCAACGAGGATACCGCAGAAAGTGTTTGGAATAGACAAGAACAACCTTATGATATTTTAACATGCGACATAGTGACACAGTCTTTAAGTTTTGCATGCAGCCTTAATGAAGTCTGTTGCGCAACAGTAGTGTCGTGTAATATTTTCAACATAGTACCAACGTTGTCTTTCAGTTAAGGAAAACACACCAAACACAGCCACGGCGACAAATATTATGTAACATTGATTTGATCTGTACTGCGTACTGCACATTTTACCATCAAACTTTAAGAATACTTTGGCCACAACGAGGATCAAATAAAAACTTTACATTACGGTTATTATTTGTCTTCCATATATATTTGTTTGCTCTCTTAGGACAATAAGGTTATACATTTAACCTAGTCATGTGAGAACGTTTACGCTGCTTCCGGAGTAACGAATGGGTAAGGTTGGTGGTAGGAGCCGCGTTCACGAGGAAGAATTTAGGGCACTAATCTCAAGTCATGTCCCCTCGAACGAAGGGGAATGCCAGCTCTGAACCAGCCTCTCTATTCAAAGTAGGCAGAGGTGATACTCACTTATGTTTAGGCTAGCAAGAACCTTTGAGGTTAGGGAAAGAACCCCGCCGACTTCAACAGTCATCTCTTGCAGTAGACTAGACCTATCGAATCTCCTTCCTCCGCAGAATCTCGAAATTTGCGATTAATGATGTGCCGATTCTGGACTTCCATTAGGTTTTCCAGATTTAAGTTACACCTTGGGTTTTTTCTTTGCAGTTGTATAAACCAGCCAGAAGTGATCCCTAAGGTCAGTAAAACAGTTAAACTTAGTCACTTTATTGACGACTTTTATATTTATCTCAACCCCCTGAAGCATATTTGACTGAACTATGAGCTTGACTGTGGAATCTTTAAATCATTATGTAAAGGTTTATAAAATAGTGTTCCTAACAAGCCACACGGAAGAGTGTTGTTATAGTATTCGCTTCCATTTAATGGCTCCGACTGATTAACTTTGATTTCAGCCATTGTTAAAACAATAGCCAAATATCAGGAATACAATCCAAAATTTGGATAACATCCGCCCAATAACAATTGATTCTGACCTGTCACTTGACATGATTCACTGCTTCCAACGAGGGACTTTTGCCCCTGATTGTTCACACTTGATTGTAATCGGGCTCTTATTGCTGGCGAACTAGGGCTTTAATTACACGTCACACGTTCTCATAAGAGAAATGTAAACAAGTTTGCCAACGCTCAGCCAAATTCCATTTAGTGCTATGAACCATCTAGGAACTTATCATAACTCATATCGAAATTAAGGGTCATGCAATATTTCGTCGACAGATCAGTTCGTTTCTAAATATCTTGAAGAAAGTCAAATAAACGTACAAACAGACATATAACGCTGAGCCAATTCCTGTTTCTCTTCAAATATATCCAGAAAGATATTGTAACCTCCATAGCTTGAAATAAGTATGTGAAGTAACGTAACCTTTGTTACTTTTCTTCTTAGGACCAGTAAAATATAATTTGAAAAACTTCACTGTAAACGATTTTATAGCGTTATTTTGTATTATAATCGAGACATTTGATTCCAAAACAAACACTTTCAACTCTGGACATAAATTACTTTATCTACATATTGATATTCTAACATTCAACTAACCGTCAACTCAAATAACATTGAAATTGATAATTGATTAAATAATCATAAAATCACAGATGTTGTGTTAAAACCACGAGTTCTGATTGAAACACATTTATAAAATAAACAACCACTTCTCGTCTGAGTGCGATCGTGTTTATGAATACTTAGTAGGAAATGTTGCCTTAATGTATCAACACACTGTTTTAAACTGTGTCTATTTGTATGGCCATAACCAGCCTTATCTCTTAACGTTTATTTTTATTCTTATTTAAAATCTTTTTAAATTAAATATTAATTGGGTAACTAAGGTAACGTTATACAAATCGTATCAATAGATCGAGCACACATGGAGACGCAAGAAGGTTTAGATCTGGACCTTCAGTAGGACAGTACTTACCTTGGATGCAGAAACAGCGACGTTTTCAAGAATGGAAAAAACATTGCTTTTTAAATTGAAGTACGTCAGGGCAACTAAATGCATGTCCTGGGGCAGAACCAACCTTCCCTTACACCAAGGTAATCTCCACCCCATACTTTACATAAACAAAAAAATTTTAGATATACAAAGCTCCCAGATACATCTATAGCTTCATTAACAATTTCCCATAGGTACAAAGCTCCTTTTATTTAAACAATGCGTACTTGTCTATTATGTTTTTATATTGTATACGTATTTAATGAATAGTACTGATTACAATAGAAGAATGATCTGCCTCACCCCTGGCCTCAAATTGAGCCTAACTTGAGATGCACTGCGCAGTTATACAAATTGCTATTTATCTATAAAAAAAAGAATTTTTATAAAAGAAATATTTAAGATTAGTGCTTAAGAAGTTTGAATAAGTAAAAGAGGACTTAAAGTACTGAAGAAAAGGAAGGGAAATGTTCTGTATTATAAATAGACTCATATTATCACACATTGGATCATCCAGTGAAGGAATAGTTATTAATTATCAGCTATTGGACTACAATTTAGAAATTTTTATGTATAAATGTGTCCGTAATTGACTAAGCCCCTCAGCATGAAATATGTCTTATTCATCTAAATTAACGGCTTGAATCTAGTAATAAGGGATTTTAATGTTGAAAATCAAAATTGACAAAATAGTAGGTTGGGTCAGGAGACGTAGGCCCAATCTTATAAGAAATGGAAGAAGAAAGTATTGGTATAAAGTTATGACTGTAATTAATCTGATGCTAAAGGAATTTTAAAAGCCTTAAAACTTATAATTAAATTGTTTACTCTTTTTTTGGAGCATGAATAGATTCTTTACCGTAAAAAAGTAATAAGTAAAGCATTAAGATATGACTTCACAAGAGTCCTACACGTTTCTCAAAAGTACTTAAATGAGACAGATAATCTGATGATCCCATTTGTAAATTTGTTTTGCATATGGAAATTTAATTATTTATCCTGTGTATGGCTGAAAAATAATTTCTTTCTTAGAAATAAAATCTAGAAGTTCTAGACTTCTAGAGAAACCAGGTTATGTGCTTATAAATTTAAGTGGTTTCTCGGCACCTTAATTATTGCAATAACAAAGATTTAACTATGAAGCACTAAAAAAAAGTTGTTAAGTTTTCAAAATTACATGCGAAGTTTATGAAAAAATATATAGTTTTTGAAATGGATAAATAGGTGCGGTTAAATTAATAAAAAACAATACAAATTTATTTTGCAAAGCTTGTGCATCTCACAAACATCATCAAATATGCATATCAACATTTCGATTCCTGTATGAAAGGCAAATAAACATTTCTCAGTTTTTAGAACCAGATTAATGTTGCGTGCATTGAGTATATTTTCAAAGAAGCTGTGTAAACCAGCTAAAGCTGCCTGGTTTTTAATTTTGAAAACTTACTGCCTGGTTTTTTTTAAAACTACACTACAACTAACTTGTAGTGTAGTTTTCTCTGGTATAGAAATGACCGAAAAAGTTTGCTTTGACCATCTTACTCTTGAAATATTTTGGATATCTTCAGGCAGATGTGGATTCTATATTCTAGCAGTGAAGTTTGTGACAAAGAATAAACCCTTCTCACCAAACTATGTTATGTGTAGAAACGATGTTATAAATTCATTTTTATTTTTTAAAGTGGTATAAATTATTTTTTGTTACTTGCGTAATGTTATCATTAAACACAACAGAAACATAAAAACAGAATATAAAAAAGATAAATTAATATAATTTATATTTATAATAGCAGTTATTCAGATATTACTTACAAAGAAAGTAAAAGGAATGAATCACCTCATCTTGGCCTTTGTTGAGCCTGGCTCCATTTCTCGCTCAAGCAAATTGAGTTCTCTTTTCTCTATCGAGTTACTTTCGGGATATGAAAGAGAACACTTTATACCCTAGAGAGTCTTGTCAAAGAGCGCTGTTACCATTTAAGTTTCAATTTATTATAAAAATATTAATATTTAGTACGTGTTTAAATATTCAGGCAACCTACAGTTTTATTTATATAATATTTTGATTTATTCCACACATTATACTGTTTTCAGAACAAAATGGAACGTCATGCTGTCTTGGCTAAAGAGGATTATTATCATTAAAATATTTTTTATTTTATTGATTAGTTTTCGAAATTTATCATTTTACATGTATTTTTTATGTAGTGCAAAAACTAAATAGCTGCTTAATTCACATGACAGTTTTCCTTCAAACTGCAAGCAAACGGATAAGCCCAAATTGGGTAGAATGGAATATCAATTTGAAAAACGTGCACTCTTAGAATTCAAAAAAGCTCTTCTAATTTTCTAATCGGATATTCAGTACTTTTTTCCCAATTGAAACCAGAGCAATATATGACTTTAAAGGTGTTCTCTGATGCCCCAATGATGCAATTATGAGCACATATAAGTTAAAAGAGTCTAATTAAATACTGAAACATTAATCTTGATGATTGTTACAATAAAAAGTACTGTATTTATTGCTAAAAATTTTGTTTACTAGGTAATGATTTTATAGATCAAAGTGTGCAATAAAACGTAAATCATTAGTAGACTAGTTATGTTACTTGATGAAATACAGTATTTAAATTTGTAAAAGTTTAAACGTAGAGCTTTGCCGGTATAATGTGCAATGTAGCAGAGAGTAGCGTGGTGGTTGACCTCAGTTATATAACATTTATCCATACGATTCGTTAACAAGTTTTTGTAATGTGGCTCATATTTTGAAAACTTTGTAAGATATTTAAATTACAACCCTAATAATTACAAACTTGTCTCTTAGTGGTATATATAACACTTAGAATTGTATAAAATTACAATATTCCTTTTTTAGGGTTATATTTAACGTGGATTGTAGTGAAATTGCAATATATACCATTTAATAAAAAATGTAACTTTTTCATATAAAACACCTTCAAATCACAAAAAAGGGCTATAAATTGATGGAAACAATGAGTTGTAGCACTGCTAGTAACGTGGGTTTAAAGTGGAAATGTAGTTCATCATATATTACATAAAAGATATTATATATGAAGATAATTTTAAAGTATAATACATTTTCAGACATTTGCGATCGTTACATGTGGAAAATAGAGCACTAATTTCCGAGTACTGGAATCTTTCCTTTTTCTCATTTATTCAAATAATTTACGATTATATAAAATTAAAAACATGATAGTTATATGTTACATTTTACATTTTACAAAATCTAAATCTAAATAAAACAAGTTTTAAGTAAGATCTTCACAGCCTAGTCTTATTTTTTGGTAGTTCGTAAATTGGCAATCGTGTTTAAAATCAAACCTATGTATACATCATAATATAATTAACATAACCCAATAGAAGATATTTTGAATAACATTCTAAATTTGTAAGATTAACTTTGATGGGATTTTAGTTTACAATATAAAGCTGATTGAGAAACTGAGTATTTATACAATACTGCACAAACGTTTGCTTGAGGCTTTTTTTTTTTTTTTTTTTTTTTTTTTTTCCTTTGGGATATTGGGGTGGATTCATTAGATCCTCACACGTCAACCTGAGCTTATTGTGTGCCCCTTTGATGTTAGAGGGGTTAAGCCTATCTTCGTGCCCTTAATTAGGCTAAGAAGCTTTTCCCCGATACTAGCATCTGGTTCGTCGCCTGGTTGTTTGTCACCGAAAAGAGCCCTTCTCCTTGCTCCCAGTCTCTCACAGTCCAGTATTATGTGTTTTGCAGTCTCTTCAGACTTATTGCAGAGTCTACACTCCGGGGCCTCATTTCGTAAACCTAGAGTGTTTAGGTGTTTCCTGAAGTGGCCGTGTCCAGTGATCAAGGCAATCACTTGCTTAACCCGATCCCTGCCCAGCCCCATCAGCCATCTGGTGAATCCGGAGCTAGAATCGGCAAGCAGTCTTTTGCCGAGTGCTTGTCCTTGGTGACTCTGCCACCGCACGCGGTGTGTCTTCCTGGACCATTTGTTTATACTTTGGTAAGCGGCTGACTTGCTTATACCACAACTCGGTTCTGGACCGGTGTATGGCATGCTTGCTCCGCTTTTGGCAAGCCTGTCGGCGCATTCGTTGCCACCTATGCCTGTGTGGCCCGGTACCCAACCAATGACGCACACAGTTGCGTGATCCAAGCTTGCAGAGAGTGTTAAAGCACTCCCACACAAGCCTGGATGAAATGCTGTTGGAGTCAAGAGCTTTAAGAGCTGCCTGACTGTCTGACATTATACAGATGTTCATTCCCTGGTACCTTCTGGTGAGGCCTAGGTTGGCACAGGCTAGGATACCATAGATTTCGGCTTGAAATATGGAGCAGTTCCGACCCAAACTGCCGCTAAGGGCAGTTCTAGGGGATTGACTAAACACTCCATATCCAGTTCTACCCTTAATAAGCGAGCCATCGTGTACCAGACAAAGCTCTTTCTTATTGTTGGGATGTTATCTTGCGATTTCCACTCATCTCTGGAGTAGAAGTCAACAGAGAATGGCTTATTGAATACGAACTCCGTTCTCATTGTGTCGGAGACCATTTCGAGAATAGCGCTTGGGTTTACAGCTTCAGTGATGGCGCCATTGGCTCGCGTTAGACGCGCCATTCCTCCACAAGCCAGCAACCATCAGCCGATAAGCTGACTTACGCGCTTCAGCTTTTATATGGACATCAAGAGGTAGAAGTCCTAAAGCCACCTCGAGGGTCGCTGAGGGACTGCTCCTGAATGCTCCGGTTACAAAGATTGTGCCAAGCCTTTGTAAGCTTTCAAGCTTGGCTTTGGCAGTTACCTGATTCACCTTTGTCCACCAGACTAATGAACCATAAGTGATTTGAGGCCTTACAACTGCTTTGTAAAGCCATAGTGCTATGTGGGGGTTTTACGCCCCCATGAGAATCCTGCAAGTCTCCTGGACGTCATGAGCGCCCACTTTGCTTTGTGCAGGATATTATTAAGATGATCATTCCACGTAAGCTTATGATCTAGAGTCAGTCCTAAAATATTTGACTGTCTTTGACCACTCCAGCTGAGTGGATGCGAGTTTCAGCCTAGAAAGAGACTCTAGGTTCTTTTTTCTAGTGAATGGTACAACTACTGTCTTAGAGGGATTTACTTTCAGTCCCTCTCACTGACACCAGTTGTGTACATGTTGAAGGTTGTATTCATGATATCAACAACAACATTTGTATATTTTCCCTGTACCATAAGGACTATGTCGTCTGCATATCCTTGGACATAGATTCCGTTGTTAGTAAGGTCCTCAAGTAGACCATCTACTACTAGGTTCCACAGTAGAGGTGACAGGATGCCTCCTTGAGGACATCCCCTTGCGGGTGCGATCACAAGCGATACTTCATTAAGATCGGCCCTGATCCGTCTGGAGCACAGCATGGCCCTAAGCCACCGGCACAGAGCTGGCTCGAGGCCACGTTCGCTGTGCTCCACTTACCATTGCAGTGAATTTGGCATTGTCGAAAGCTCCCTCAATGTCTATGAAGGTGCACAATGCCAATTCCTTGGCGGACAGGCTATCCTCAATCCTACTGACTAGTTGGTGCAGTGCTGATTCACAGGAATTTGCCTTGCTGGTATGCATGTTGGTTGCGATGAAGGGGAGTGTCTGAGAGAACTCCCTTTCTCAGGTGCCTCTCCACCAGTCTTTCTAATGTTTTCAGTAGAAACGAAGATAAAACTGAATGGGACGAAAAGATTTAGGGACAGAGTAGTCCGCTCTCCCTTTTTTAGGGATGAAGACCACCCCTGTTGAGACGCCAGACTTGTGGTATGTACCCATAGGCTAGGCTCGCCCTGAATAGTTCACATAGAAGGGTAAGGAGATTCTCCGGCCCTTGTTGAAGCAGGGCCGGAAAGATTCCATACCCTCCTGCAGATTTGAAAGGGGCAAATTTAGAAATTGCCCATTTGGCTTTAGAGAGAGTGACAATCCTTCTGGCAATGGCCCAGCTACCACGACAAGCTCTTGGCCGTGAGCCTGCCTCGCGGTTACCAGACGTTCCAGTGTCGTCATTCTCAAAGATACAGTCAGGGAAGTGAGTCTCAAGGAGAAGTTTGAGGGCTATCACTAGACCCGGAAGTGTGTTGACCTCCCTGGGACCTTAAAGATCCCAAGTGACGGTTGGACTTGAGGCTAGTAAGCGTTGCAGTCTAGCTGCCGCGCTTAAACTCATTTACCTTCTGTGTAAAACTGCCTCCAGGAACTTTGTTTTTGCTTTTTTAATCGCTAGGCTGTATTATGTAAGAGCTCTATGATAGGACTCCCAGATACGGCTCCTTTTGCATTGATTGTACAGCTTCCTGACATTAGCCCTTTTGCGAGCGAGGTCCGCAGTCCACCACTTAGTATTGGTTCGACTCTTCCCCCGTCGCAATGGGCAATTGTCGTGGAAGCTATTGACTATAGCATTCTGCAGGTCAGAAGCTATCTGATCTATGTCTGTGAAGCATCGCACCCTTCCGCCTACCGATCCCAACTGTGACTGAAGGTCAGACTTATATCCCAACCAGTCAGTCCTCCTGGGATTGCGATAGAGGACCTCTGCAGCCTCATCTTGCAGGTTAAAGCGGATATACCTGTGATCCGATAATGAGGCCTCTTCGCTTACGTGCCACTTATCAACCATTCCAAGTATACCTTGTGTGCAGATTGTTATGTCAATAAACTTCTTGTCTAATTCGTGTTTGCGAACGTAGGGCGGTTACCTTTATTACATATAAATAGGTCCCTACTTAGAAGAAATTGTAAAAGTGCCTCACCTCTGGGGGTTAGTGTTTGTGCTGCCCCATCCAGCAGAGTGATGGGCGTTGGCGTCACAACCTAGAAGAAGTTGTTGACGTCTGGCTTGTGCTTCTTTCCACCAGGAGCTCTAGGTCTCTTGATGGAGGGAGTTCCCTGGCATCATATGGCAGGTATACGGAGCCTACAATTGTGCTCTGCACTGTGCCTCCATTCTTCCAGGTCAGTGTGCCCACAGTAAGATCTCTGGAGCAGAATTCGTTGAGGGTTAGAAAATCCAAGCCTCTCCTCAACAGGATGCAGGTTCTGACATTCCTTAGAGAGGTGCAGTAAATTAACTTACCTTTGGTTTCATTTAGGCCCGCCACTCTCCCTTGGTGAAGCCATGGTTCTTGTATCAATGCCAGATCAAATCCCTCTTGGAGGAAGAACTGGCAGAAGGCTGCCGAGGCAGCTCTACTGTGCTGGAGGTTGATTTGTAGAACTCGTGGCATTGTCCTTGACTGTCGAGGAGACAATTGAGACCTGCCAGAGTCCTAAGTTGGCTCTACAGTTGGAAGCCTTCACAGCCTTGTAGCAGACCTCGTCCAGGAAGCAGACGAATCCGTAACCTTTCGGGTCTGGCTTGGATGGAAGGATTTTCCACTCGTTTACATTCAGGTTGGGGTTCTGGCTTATTAAACATCTCAAGTACCTTTTCAGGTGTCTTCTTCAGAAGCTTCGGGTGAGCTCTGAAAAACACCCTAGTGGTGGACCTCAAGATGTCCTTTACGCAGTCCCACTCTCAGAGAGATGTCATCTCCCAGAGGTTTTATCCTTTGAATAACTTCTTCCAGCCAACGTTTGGTGTGTTCGTTGATGCAGGAAGCAATTAAAACACACCTTTTCTCTAGGTAGGTGCCCGCAAACGATGGAACGGAACCATCCTCCAGGGGTTGGATTTCTTCCATAATTGCGTCCTCGATGGCTTCTCCTTGCTCTGCACTTAGCTTCGCTTCCGGGTAGCCTTCGAGGGCTATTTGGCCATTTTGATTGCTGCGACCTCTCTGTAGGTAGCCACTTGGGTGTGCTACCAGAGGCCTCGGGATCGTGGGCTTTCGGGTTTTTGGGTTTCCCTCCTAGCCTTCTTTGCGGGTCCCTCCGCGGAGGGGCGGGGTGACCAAAGTGCCTCTGGGGCGCTTGGCCGACCCACCCCCGCCTTGGCACCCGCAGTTGGGCCCGGAGTTGAGACCTCCTGCCGTTTCTTGATTCTTTTTTCCTCTTCTTTTTCCCCTCCTCCACTTGGAAGGGTCAAAAGCTTCACCCTTTTCGAGAAGTTTAGCCTTTAGTGCTTTCTCTTCTTTGAGCAGTGGTGAGATTGGGCCTCTTCATTCTAAGGTTGCCGAGTTGCTCTGTGGCATCATCCAGCGTACCTGTAGACTTGGGAGTGCTTGGGCTGTTGAGGAGCTGATCTTCTATATCTTGAAGGGATTTTGCTTCCTCAGCGCTTGTGCTGCCTTCCTCAGATAAAGCCTTGCCATGTATGGGAGCTTCAGTGTGCAATGGAACCTCCTGTGTTCCTAAGGCACTTTGTTGAGGAGAAGGTAGGGGATGTTGGCATAACAACCTCTTGAGTTGTGTTGCCAGGTGGTGGTATGTGCGAGGTAGCTTCAGGAGCTACCTCAGCAGGAAGAGGTAGGTTTGAAACAGCTTCAGGAACTGTTTCAAGGGTTGGTTTGTTTTGATTTTTGTGTTTGTTTTTTTTCCATGTTGTTCCCACGAGAAGCTAGGGAATGGAAGGTCCACCCAGACAGAGCCCCGCATGCCTGGGTAAGCTGCTTTTAAACTGGAGGGTCGCCGGTGTCCAGAGTCCGCATAGTAAAGACTGGTTTGCCACCAGCCATTCAGCCCTGGGCCTACGCTGTTCCACCGTGGCTTGGCCCCTAGTGGGAGAAATGAAAGGGAAACTAGATCGAAGAGTTGAGGAACTTTACCTCAGATAGAAGAGAGTGAAGAAGAGAGATAGGCTGACACATAGAAAAGTGTGCCAGCCATAGGCCTCCAGAACAAGAAGAGAAGGGATCTGGAGCCTTAGCTAGGGTACCTCGGGGTCGCCATTCCGTTTACGGCCTTGAAAGTGAGGGCCCTTGAGGCTTAGAAAGCAATTATATTTTTAGAAAAGAGAAATTTTGCTCCAAGGAATAATTGGCTCAGAGTCAAGACTAGTTTTAATCCATAACAAATTATATAAATGGTCGTAGCCAGCCGTTGTCTTATTTTTGGAAAAATTGTTTTTATTGTATGTTATATATTTATAATCACAATAATATATTTATAAACACATGTAAACATATAATTTAGGAAATTGTTACGACACTTCAGAAATAATTAAAAACAACTAAATTTTATTTTTTATTTGATTAAAAATACTGCTTAGAATATCTTTGTTGTTGAATATGAGCTAAATTAAAGGTTATAGCCTCTACACTACACAATGCTCACGTGACCCAGACCGTGATAGTATCAAGTCTTGTTGTTATGAATGACTCCCTGTCGACCGCCTTACTCTGTCATTACTTGTAAATTATTACCGTAGCAACACTTTATATAAGGATTACAGTTCTGTTCTTTCTGTATTTGTTGAGAACACTTTATTTATCTATGTTTAATGTTTAGTTAACTTTGCATAACGATTCGGTAATATGAGTTATAATTCTGCTAAATAAAGTCTGAAATAATACTAAGAGATTAAAAAAAGATATTATTATTCTGAAATCGACTGCCATTACCTCAAAATAATAGTTATAACTAGAGTTATAACATTATAACAACAAAAATCAGAATAGAAAAAGGATGAAACGGAAATTGTGTACTAACCTAATAATTACAGAAATGCCTTGTAATAGGGAGGAAGTTTCTATGAAACTTCGTGTTTATATTGCTCATTAGGCTATTGGCATATGATAAAGTTATTTACCATCAGTGACTGTGTTAATAAAACTGCTATAGCTTGCATTTTCACTTTTGTATATAAATGAAAATTTGAAGTGTTAGGAACTGTTGATAATTATTAAGTAAAGTTGTTAGTGTATAAGATTTGGTACGGTTTTTGCCACACAAAGTTTAATTGGGTAACTATTTTCTAGTTTATTTATTTGCTATATAATTTAGTTAGCAATAATTGCTTATTCTTATTTTATTAGTACCTTAGCATTTTGTATTAAATTAAGCAATTGGAGACGACTTATTCTACACAGTTAATAATGTACTGAGTAACGTTTGTATATAGGTATTGTCATTTAATATTTTTATTGATTTATTGGCTTTTGCAACATTTGTAACTGATTTTGAGGTGATTTTAAAAGAGTAAATAACTTAGAAACTGTATAAAATATGACTATTACGATTTTTATTTACGACAGGGAATTGCAAAACACTATCAGATTTTGTTTATTACAAAGTATAAATGGTCACCAGATATTATTAGTGAGAATGTAATACTCCGTCGAATCAGTGTTTAAATGAAACAATTCGATTTTAAAATGAACATATGAAATCACGTATAACCTTAGTTATTTTTCAGATAGAAAATGAAATTCCTGACTCATTTAAAAGTTATTATTTATTTAATTACCACAATTTTTATCTAACAGTTTTTTGCTTATATTGACCGTTTATTTTTACTAAAACATTGAACTATCAAAGTGGGAATATTGTATTCTCTTTTTATTCTGAGACCAAAGAGTACTTCAAATCAAGTTTAAAAAAAGGCTTTTCAGAAACATTAAGTCAGACATTAGCTCATTTCGATTTCGAAATGCCCTACACTAAAAAGATACACAGGCAATCATACAGAAAAGAAATATTTATATCCTCCAGCAGATGGAGGCAAATTGTACCAATCGAGCAAGTTATAGAGCTCAGTCAAATTACATGCACGAACACGATATAACTCATTCTTTTTTATGTATAAATGTACGGTTAGTTATGCTATTATATTACTACTTCATGAGTTCAAATGTCATTTTATTGTACTCTGTTTTAATACATTTTTTTATTCCACGATTATGTTGTTGCCCCACCATAGTTGCACTAAATTATATGTAGAAAGATTGCTAACTCAGAGAAAAACACCATCTAGCTCCATACATAATCATCAAAAGCGATACTGCTTACATAAAAGTAAAGCACGTTGTACAGTTTTAAACCTACATATCAGTTCATTCTCGACATACAAAGCGGGCAGACATACATAAATAAAATTTGTCCAGCCGCTTCAGTTAAATAAATATGTGTAAAATATTTACCAGTCTCAGCCGATAATACTGGTAAAATTTAGTAAATCGAAATAATTATCATACACTTTATAATTTCCAAAAGTTAGCGGTTTTAATTTCTGTTTTGTGAATTTTTTGGTTTTATATCATATCATGTGGCTAAAATGGAAAGATTTTATTCCCTCACCAATATAAAATAAACACATTATGAATTAAGATTTTATCTGTTACAGATAATTGAGGTAAAATTTTTTTGAAATTTATTCAGATATTTTAACATTCTAAGGACAATGCATGAATTAACAAGTAAATTAACTCCTGTGTCTTGCCCACAGATTAAGGGATAACTGCAGATAATTGATTACCTAACGAAGGTAATGGTTTGAACGTTATAGGCCTAACTTCCCAGTAAGTTTTAGTGTGATAGTTGAGCTTCTAAGATGGCTTAGCAAGTTTAGGCCTGAAGATGTTTGTTTTCTTCTAATACGTGCTAATTTATTATCGCACCTTCGAAATTATAAAGAACAAGGATGGTAGCTTTACTACTAAAACCGTAATAAAGATAAGTATGGTATTACTAATGCTGGCTGACATAAATTTTGGAACAAATATTTACATTTAGCTCTTTTTAGACAAAGAGGCGGATTAATAAACCATAAATTATTTAGCAGAAAAAACATTTTTTGAAATTTTAGAAAAATGTAAATTTAATGTTATGCATGTTAAGCAGATATCTCTCTTGGAACCAAGAGAACCCAATATGGGAATTTATATAGGGTGAATATTAATAAAATCTCTAAAGTCTAAATAAACACTACATAACATTTAGATGTGGGAATTTCTTAGGGTCTAGGCGTTGCAATTGGTTTAGATCTGGGTTACTTACCTAGAGTTCGGAAGCGTTTAAATGTTGAAATAATTAAGTTTCATGGAAATTCTAAATTCGCGGATTTAGTAATGTTTTATTGTGCAGAAAGGAAAAAATAGTAATCTTCCAAATCCAAGGGGAATACGGAGGTCAAGTCACTCAGGAGATATTAGAGACCTGGCTTTCAGACCCCGGGAGGATCTAGACGTAAAATTCTTTCAGAAACCCGGAGGCCTAACTTCCAGAAGACAAAATATTTCAGTGGCCCGGCCGACATTTATATCAAAGAGACCAACATCTATCAATCATGTCATTTCTAAAATCTGGAATCTTCATAATATAGAGCAGTTACAACAGTTCGTTAACAATTACAAGAATCTCACAGTCAATGAAAACTTTAGTTTATAATTTTGTAATGAAATTAAAGTTTCAAAATATATAATCTTATATATAAATCGTTATCGCCACTATTGTGTTGGGTTTTTACAGTGCCAATGAATAGAAACTAAATTTAAAGATTCATTTATGAAAAGGCTACATTTATAAGAATATGCTTGCGGTACATACTTCGTATCTTTTTAAAGAGGGTTGTGGCTAGTTAATGTAGAATTATAATTCGTATTATATTAATATTATGTAACAAGAAAAATCCACATGAACTCCACGAAGAGACCAAAAGAGAAGGTATTACTTTTAGTTGGCAGCTTTCATTTAACTAATTCCGTCACTAATAAAAAAAAGTACTAAAACAATTACTACTATAACAACTATTCAGAATTAATTAATAGTATTAAAAAGGGAAATATTACTCTATAAATAAAACATTGTTCACAGTATCAAAGTTTGCAAAAGCAATTTATTGGAAATCACGGAGTAAGTTCAATTATTATTTATACGCGTCAGTGAACACCTACAGTATAATATTAATATGATATGCGAGTTTACATTCGAACATGTGATAATATTGTATGTATAAAGAACTTGTTCAGTACTTATGCCGAGGTTTATCCTTACGGAGTATACATATACATCAACTTATCATGTAAGCTCCAAATGGAAAAGTCCAAAATAAACGGTTTATTTACCTATATTTTAAGTAATTTTAAATGCAATTGTACTCAAATAAGGGTTCACGTAAGAAAAGGAAGGCTGTTCAATTTTCCTAATAAAAATACTTTTGCCACTAAAAGGCCACAAAACTTATATCTTCCTGTGTAATACACACACACACACACACACACACACACCCACAAACAGTGATGTCCCGGCATGAAAAGAAAACTCCTATCGCAGAAACTGGAAATTGTATATTCAGCCGCACTCAGCATTAACTGAGCCTAAAGGAGGCTTTTACACCGACAGTAATGTTACCTTGATTAACTAAAACGTTCTTGGGCTTACTCCCTTATCCACTTTTCCGTTCACAAAAGAATCCGTATCGATTACTTTCAAGGATTGGGAAGTGATTATAAGAGAACGAACCCTTCTTATAAATCCTTCAAAAAAAAATACTAATCTTTACTACTTCAATAATCAAAATTTCTATGCTACAAAACTCAGACCATAAAAAATGTTTATAATTAAAAATTATTAATGTTCTCCAATCGGATTCAGTAACAAAGCAATATTTTTACTATTACAATGTTATCGAAGAACAAAAAGCTTTCTTTTCCAATTCTAAACTCCGAGGCAACTATCGAGGTTTTAATGACATTTTAATAACAGAGGATAGTAGCTATCTATTAACATATTACAGTGAAACAACCATCCATAGTGAAGCAACCCCATCGATTTAAGGAGTTCCTTTGTATATAATACAGGTATTTTAATTTTTAAATTAAAAATATGAGTACTTATATTAACATTTCACATGACTTCTTAGAAAAACCTATTTTTAACGGCCGCAAACTAATAGTGATTCCCTGATACTAATGTTATGAAAAGTTAACAATGTGTAAGCCTTACGAAATACGAATAAATTATCGTTATAACATATTAATAATATTTGATTGCTGCTGCCTAAGGAGGGAGCCTTATAATAAATTAATTAGAATACATCTAGATCTAGGGTTGACTTGAATGGACCATATTGACAATGTTTGCGCCAAATTATCCTCAAGCATTTACGTCTTGAGGTCTTAAGCCAAGTATCGCCTAACTCAGGTTCTGATAACGGCTTCATTTACCCCCACCTTATCTAAGGAGTGGTTTTGTGGGGAGGGGCTGTTCAAATAGCCATTTCAAGATAGTGTTCAAATTGCAGAAGCAATTGAATCATTTGAATTTCAGAGTCTTGCAGAGAAACCATAAAAAGGTTGCAGCTATTGACTCTGTCATGTCTCTATATATTTTCGAAACAACTTTATATATATATATATATATATATATATAATTGTACCATGACAAACGGCCGAGACATTTATTCTTGAGACCAGAGGCAGCGGAACTACCGAACTGGTAGGTATGGAACTTTGGTTTTCAAACATTTCCCTTCAAAGGCAGGTGTTCGCTTCATCAACAAGCTGCCCAATGGGATAAAGAATACCACAATACCCAATTTGTAAAAAACTCGTTTGAAACGCTTTTTAGTGTCGCAAGCATTTTATAATGTAACCGAGTTCTTGACATTTGACTGAGAAGTCATCCAATTTGGAGATTGGCTTCGGCGCTGTATTTGGATAATTAGCACCGGATGTAAAATGCATAAATGTTGAATTGTGTGTTTTAATGTGATCCTGATGTGGGAGAATGTGCAAAAGGTTAGTTGCGAACCTTTAATATTGAAGTTGGATTTACGTGTAAATCATTTCTTTGCAAGAAAGTTTGATTGATTGAGTTTTTATACTATATTTGGCATTTTGGACAAAGGTGATAAATTTCCCCAGGAGATCTAATCTATTGTTTTCAGTATTGTATTGCAGGATTGCTATAATTTAAAACTAGTGGGCCTCACAGTATACTCCCGGGGAGAGCAAAATGCCCTGAGTGCCTCAGTGGATGGCAATGGGCCTCCCTTTTTTAGTTTATTTTAATTTATTTTCCGCTTATTATAAATTTTAATTAGTTATTAAAATTTAATTAGCGTCATTTAATCATAATTTCTGCTAATTACCGCTAATTTTGCGGTACCTTAACCATTTCATTATTCATCCCTGTCATAATTAACATGAAAACTGTAAAAACATCTATAGCTACTACTTTCTAGCCTATTGAGGTGACGTAAAATTTAGGTACGATGGCAGGTACTGCTGAAAATTAACTAATAACAATAACGAAACACCAAAAGGTAGTATTTGGGGATGAACACCTGTCTCCAGCAGGCTTTGTACAAAAGTCACCTTAGAACATAGTGACAGTGCAACATCTGTCGTCGACAAAAATTATTGTCTTGTGTTCTAACTTATATTATAACTATTTGCCGTAACAACGATACATGTGTTATAGTTAGTGATGCTGATAGCACGGGATATTATTAGATATTTAGTTACTATCTAGTTTAATTTAACCTCTATTTTTTGTAATAATGAGTGTATAGTCAAATAGACTGGTTTAAACAGGTCTCGGGAATATTTTTTTCATTTAAATAAAAATAAGAGGTTCTATAAGAGCAAAAAAGCTTTCGAACAATTCCACATCTTTCCGTTGTAATTTTTAAGTATATAATTTATATCGTAACCTGATAATCTTATTATTGTTTCATCAATGGCAAGTTACGCTTACTTCAATAGATACTATACTCTAAGAGAAATAACATTGACAAAGTTGTGTTAAAATATTCAGCCGCATAAATGTAAATTCCAAACAACAATGTAAAAACAATATAAATTACCTACCCTTTCCCTTTCAGAATGCAGCCAATGCGTCACAAAATGCACTCTGTATAATATATAAATCACTGGCAAGGAACTATAATTAGCGTTTCATAACTTCACAAAATGTACACAACCTCTTGTTGCCTTGGCAGATTTCTGACATATTCCTTCAAAGACAAAGGAATAAACGTGCCTTCATCAGATTCCCGATTATGATTATATAGTGTTCTGCTCTGAACATGGTTATAATAGTGACTTGAATCACGAGCAGATAAGAGATACATTAATTAGAAATGATAACTTTGAAATATGACGATCTAAAAACTCCTCCAAACAGTTTATTACTGCAACTAAATGTGTCGGAATAAACGGTTATTTTGGTGCAGTGCATTCCAAGAAGGACAGCTAACTGGTAAGTATTAAAGGTCTATCTCTGACGCAGCACGCCTCGGCAAGATGGCTAATAACTTCTTACTGTTGTAACTTTAGATTGCTTCTCTGATAAGTAAAAAGTCACTTGGAGGGTTATATTATTCCCAAGATATATTTCCGCTTATTTTAAACATTGGAATAAAACGGAATGGGATATAACATTTTACAATTCAAATATTTCAGAAGGTAATTCATATAAATTTGTATTCAAAATGTTAATATAATCTTGACTTAATATCAACTTTAGATTGAATACTGACAAGTGAACTAAAGTACTTAATTTCTACTTCTTATTGCAGTTCATGATGTAACAGACTTTGGAACTACAAACTCTTCCAAAACACCTAGTAAGGATTATGAAACTTTTCATCGTTTTTAATAAATTATTTCAGGATCCAACAGTGTTATAGAGTGATTTTATCAATTTAAAACTCTATAATAAAAAACAATTATCGTCAATTAAAAGAAAAATTCTTTTAACTAACGCTAGTTTTGATACAAATAGAGAGAATTGCATTGGTTAAACATTTTTTAGAGAATTTTGTTACACGTCAAAGTTTGTTACCAATGTTTAAGTACAGCATATCATTCAAATTTGTTTAAGCAAGTAATTATAAACTTATTGTACGCATAGAACAATGGCAAGCATTTTACACAAAGCATTTCCTTTTTCAATGCTTTCAAAAACGTTTAGTTAACATTTTGCTTGATTAAAATACTTACTCGCTGACGACTAACCGACTTTACAAAATTAACAATAACAAGTAAATGTACTGAAAGTATGCACACATTTAACATATTTAAGTACATATAGTAAGTATATGTAAAGGCTTACAAATATGCTAACATATATGTATATATATATATATTATTATTATGTATGATATATATTATATATATATATATATATATATATATATCAAAATAATAATTTATAATATATAATTCATACATTTATATTATTAATTTAAAAAATAATTTGTTAGTTTTTTTCAAGTAGATAAATTACGATTCTCAATACAAAAATATTACTTATTAAAGCCTAAGCCGGCGCAAATGTTTTACCGCAGTCAACTTGTATAGTTAATAATATTGTAAAATAATTGTATAAACTAGAACAACGTCTCTAAGCAAACAGAGTTAAATCAAACCAACTTCCGGTCTTGACCACATGTAAATCCTTTCGAAGTATTTCCTTTGTTATAGTTATTTTTATGGTTTCATTATCCGTTTCATGCACGATATCCTCTACCTTTCATAAATAACTTATTAAGGTAATTGGAAAATATCAATATAGGCCGCGTTTCCTATCCAGAGTATATATTTTATAAAATACACAATACTGTGCATCAGTACAATGTGTTCAAAGAAATATTATCATGAGGATATTGATATTTACAGCGGATGATGAAATCATCTGTTCAGTACTTTAGAAAACCTTATTCAGAATTTCTAAAGTCGTTAATCCGTCCATAAGGGGGAAGGATAAACTGTATTCACAGGGTTTTATAAAATATTCGGTATTGTGTCACTATATTTAGTAACTTAATAGGGATTACATCAATCGGGCTTATCATTCCTGTAAGGTAATAAAGAAATACGTAAGGAATTCCTTATTCCGCTGTAAACCCATACAAGTTTATCTCCCCTTGTGTAACGGGCACATATAAACAGTGATGTCTCTGCAAGAAAGGATTAAAGTGCTGTAGAAACTGAAAGTTGTGTATTCAGGCACACTCAGCATTAAACGAGCATCAAGGAAGCATTTACGTCGACATTTATCGTGATTAACTACAACGTTACGAGTTTACGTGCTTATCCACTCTTATGTTGACAAAGGAATCCTTATCTATCTCTTATTGTTTGCGAATTTAGCATCAATGAGGTACGACTTTCAGTCATAAATTTACAAAACAAATATTATATTACTACACAATTCATAATGAGTTCGTAAAATATGAAAGAGACTACAATTTCGTATGACTTTGTAAGTTACAGTTATTATCTAAGATAAGTTTTTCAAACTTGATTTTAGTACCAATAATTATACAGTTTATGTTATTCGAAACAACTCCGATATTTGTTGTGTTGTTATTAAAAATTCGCTTTCGTTTTTCCAAAGAATCTGAAATTTCAGCCGTTCCTGTAGAAAAACCTTAACGACAAGGTTTAGGAATAGTGGGCTCAATTTAGGCAGGAAACCATTTCATGTTTTTACTATTTGTAGTCGTTAAAGAATCCTTTAATAAAACCGTCCGTAATAAAAAATATAAGTAAAGCATTAAAAGAGCTAAAAACCCTCAGAACAGCAACAAAATCGAATGTATGGGTGAGTGTTAGTGTGGGAAGAAAATATTTCAGGCGTTATAGTCTTTTGCGTTAGTGTCCAGTGAAAAGTTTTAGTTAAAATATGTTTGTATTATGTTATAGTAAAGTGTCATTAGATAATATCAGTGTTTTATCAATAATATAAACGTGTTTAATTTAAATTTTCAAGGCCCCTATACTTAAAAGCAATTAATAAAACTATAATGTGTAGACCTTATAAATTATCAGTTTTTATTGAAAGATATGTTTAATTATTCCATATAATTTGTGTAAATGTTTTTAATTTGGAAAAGTAATTAATTCATTAGGTAAAAACACAATTAGGTAAAAACTATGTAATTATTCAGACATTTTAGGTGAAAGATGTTTCGTTGCTTAGTTTGGTAATGAAAACTGTCTAAAATAATATAATTTTGAATACAATGTTTAAATTTAAAATTTGCCTCAGAATCAATGAAATATTGTTTATAATATAGAAACCAATATCAAATTTTACTCATGCTTAATAATAAAACTGTTTAAATACTAATAAATCCTCTCACGACCCAAGACTAATAATTCACAGCCAAGAATTATTTAGTGCATCCCCAAAATAGACTTGGTATATTAAAATCTAACTACTACCTTACACGATACACCTCTAAACTTACGTGGCAGGCCCCAACCTTACTTGGTATAAAAATTCACCTTTCTGAATGTGGAAAATTCACCCATTAACAAAGTAAAATATTCCAAACTTTGGTAAATATGTACAAAAATGGAACTATTTTTATACATATAATTTGTTTTAAACTGCTGTCTACAATTGCTGAGGATATGAGTTAATTTAGAATTAAGTCACTCCGTAATTATTGATAAGATATTTAATACGTAGATACATTCAGACTTTGCTTCATCTTCATTCATGTGTAGTTACATAATGTTGGCAATACACATATCCAACGGAACATTTGGAACATAATAAAATGTAAATGATTGGTATTATTAGACTGGTGTTTTCCCTTGATATAATATTGCTAAACACAACTCTAACGACTACATTTCCAAACCAATTACCCAAAAGCTTGGTTAATTGTTTTTTTTTTTTTTTTTTTTTTTTTTTTTTTTTTATACTTGAGTTGATCATGTAAATGTTTAAACATATTAACGCTTAGACTATTTCGCTGCTGACCAGGGGAAATTGTTATGACTCGATAATTAAAAACTCTACTCATACTAAAATCATGAGTACCTAATTTTAATTTTTTTGTTAAAGCAAACATAGATAAACCACATTAATGCAATTAAAAACTTTATATCTGTAAATAAAGGGAATTTTTATCAAATCCTTACTATTTATGCATATATTTACCAGTTTCGTAATATATGCACTAAATGCACAAAACTTTCTGGTTGTTTTAATACGGTTGATCAACTAATTTAACCTATTTCATATTGTTATTTATGTTAGATTTACAAACTAAAAGTAAAGTCCAGGTCCATGTTCTGTTAACAAATAGTGAACCAGAAATCAGCCGGTGTCGATAATTGTAGCGGTCCCAGTTTGCTCAGTCTAGGGGGGGTGGGAAAGGGTAGGTGTGGTTTTCACAAGTTAACGGCGTAGTAGAGTTAACTGTTAACGGTACTATCCGAGGGCGCCACCTTGTTTCCAGTAGTAGTGTGGTAGGAGAACGGAGTCAGAACAAGGAAAAGACCCGTTACTGAATGATGTTGTAAAATTAATGACCTTATAACCAACCAAAGTAAGAGTGAGTTAAATACAAGGTAAATTTAAGAAAAGGAAATACATGTAAGAAAGCTAAACTCATTCAATGTAATCATTAAGTTTAGAAAAATTCTAAGAGCCTGTTTTTTTTTTATTGCACAAGAAACATTTATCAAATGAAATATTTATTAAAATTATGTAATTTTACATTTCATATCATGCAAAAAGGTTTGATTACCATTTCTGTATTTGGATCTCAACAGTCTGAGGGTACAGGTAACCCTTAGATTTATCAATACAATATACCCTAAACACCAGTAATTATTATACACTAAACAACATTACCTTGGCCGGCCACTAGTACTTCTGGTATTTTACCCACAGATATCAATCAAACAATACTTACATAAAACTAGACACATATTTACACAAAGCACATTAAACATCAATATGTATCCAATAAAGAAAGATATTTATAAGTAATTTATTCAACTACGTAGATCACAACCATACGCCTCCGTAAGGGCTCACGGTCAGGGAGGAAAGGCACAGTAGCAGGTATGGCACGGGCACTGGATAGGTAGTGGTACGCAGACCTATGTGGAGGCACACAAACCGCTCCCGAACAAATCCCTGAGCACAATTCAGACAATAGAATCTACAAAATATTTGACACTAAAAGATGTATAATAGTTGCTTCAGAATAGCACGTAAAATTTTATGTTAACAATAATAACAATGAAACCTAAATATTCCGTGAAATAATCTTAACATGAAGTATTTTGAGAGATATATAATCGGTTTGTAATGTAAATAACCCCAAAAATTAACTATTAGTCAATTACTCAATCTACAGTAGTCAATATAATGAGATATAGTTAATTAAATTCCAACAATAAATTATTAACTAAAATAAGCTTTAAATAGAATTCACTTGAAAAACATCTTTTCATATTTGTTTACTATTCTACAAATGCCTTTTCTTACTTACATCTTTGACAAAGCACGTAGCATAAATTACCAACATTTATTATCCTGAATTTACAAACAAGAGCAAAAATAAAACAGACTAAACAGATAATTTTTAACTTATAGGCCACACAAACACTATTTATTACCTAAAGTTACATTTTGTTGTTATTTCAAATGCATTATTTAAAATAAAAGTTCTAACCATTGCAACAACATATGTTTGGATCTAAGAAAATATGAACCATTAAAACACTATGATAATATTTACAATCTGAAAGGATTTATATTTATGAGTACAACTTACAAATTAATAAAGGCTCAAGTAATTTCTCCTTCTTAATTTCACTAATATATTTACTCTGGTTGGTTGAGAAAAGAAAAATTAATTCCAAGTATCTGTATTCAAAAAGTATTTATAATTTCTTGGTAGCACACATTATTTGACTTAAAAGAATATTTAAAAATTACCTCACCTTGGCAACAATCCAGTAATGGGCCAGGAAGGGAGCAATGTAGGTAAAAGACATTATAGATAACCTCGTGGAGACTCAATTTTCCAACTGAACAATCTTCAAAAACTATCGCCATGAGAGAGAGAGGATAAGCCTCGTGAAGCCTGACAGTCAGTAACAAAGTCCAACAGGAAGTAGGAGTCAATTGTTGTTTGGCCAGCTGGAGCTGCAGCTGTTTTAATAGCCAGCTGATATGGATTTTCCAGGTTGATCAGGCCCTGTCTGCCAAAGTTAATAAAATCTAACTCTTACTCTCTGTTATAAAATTTAAGGTTCACAAAAAAAAAATGTGTTACACTACCCCCTCTCTCATGAGAAAATTTCCCAAATTTTCATCCGTTACTGAAGATAAGGTTTTAAGTCCGAGGTATGCCAGGTGCCATGAATTGCCCATCTTCTGATTGGAGGTGATAGGTCACTGGAGATATTTTCTTCTTAATTCGGTAAGGCCCAACAAATTTTGGAAAGAGTTTGGATGACTTGTAGTTGACTGCATCCGCTTGGGTGAAGTTCCTCTTCCATACAAGTTGACCTGCTTTTAAACTGCTGCTCTCTCCTCCGCAGGTTGTATCGTTTAGCATTAATCTCATGTGCCCTCTTCATCCTTTCTTTGATCTCCTTAAAAACTTCATTCAAGCGCGTCAGTTTCTGGAGGTGATCACCTGCATCGGAAAGCTGAGGCAAATCTTCTTCACCAAGATTCCCAGATCCCTCACCCGATAAGTTGATCTCATGTCCGAATACAAGAAAGAAAGGTGGGGAATGACCAGTGGTCTCATGTACTGCCGTTCGTAGGGGCACACCCTATCTGAGGTAACTTAATATCCCAATTGCGGTGATTATCCCCAACATAAGATCTCAACATGTTCCCTATAGTTCGGTTCACCCGCTCCGTTGGGTTTGCTTGAGGATGATGACTAGGAGTGTAGATAGTCTTCACTTTATATTCCTTGAGCAAATCTCGAAATGGTTGACCAATGAATTCAGATCCATTGTCGCAAATCACAATGTTAGGAACCCCATATACCAAGAATACATCTTCCTCCAAATGTTTAGCAACAAGTCTTGCAGTTTGCTGCTTCTTAATGGAAACAGAAGGGTATACCTGCTGAAGTAATCCACCACTATCATCAGGTACTTGTAACCTCTTGATGATCTTACAAAAGGTCCCATCAGATCCAGACTTATTGTCTGCCACGGTCGGTCCACTACTCTCTGAGACCCCATAAGTCCTGCTGGCTTTAAGGTAGCCGACTTAGCTTGCTGACACACCCTACAGCGAGAGACATATGTTGCGGTGTCCTTCCTCATCTTAGGCCAATAGTACTTCTGTAAGAGTCTGTGGTAGGTTTTATACGTGCCCAAGTATCCAGATGTAGGAGCGTCATGAAATTGTTTGAAGAGTTTCCCACGCTGATCCTTGGGTACAACTAGCTTCCAATCTTCTTGCTCATCACCAACCGTAGTAGATGAAGGACACACTTCCAGAGCTGATTATCGACCACTTTCCATGAAGAGTAAAAGGTCAGGCTTTTCTTTTACTGAGTCGATCATCTTCAGATACCACTTGTCCCCAATCGGAAAACAGTTAGTTAGGGAATCAACGGTAAATTCTGCAGGTACAGATTCTAATGGGGTTCCTAGATAAAAGATCCGGAAACGACGTGTTCTTTTACCTTTGCGATTGCAGCAAAGTGAAGTTAAAAAGGTTGAAGACGTAATGCCCACCGTGCCAATCTTCCTTGAGGATCTTTTAAATTATGAAGCCATAACAAACTGTGATGGTCAGTTACAACAACAAAGTGAACTCCTTCTATATAAGGGCGGAACTTTTCGATTGACCCAAATGACGGCCAAACACTCCCGCTCTGTAGCAGAAAACTTTTGCTCAGTTTTTGCTCAACGTCCGACTTGCATAGGCAATCACATTTTCTCCTTCCTCTGACATCTGGGAGAGTACCGCTCCAACACCAACAGCCGAAGCGTCACATGAAATGGTAAATTCCTTCCCAAAGTCCGGGCAAGAAAGGATTGGAGATTTTACAAGGTTACCCTTTATATCTTCAAAAGCATCCTGAGCTTCAATGGTCCACTTAAAGTTGTTATGTTTCCTCAGCATTGAAGTAAGAGGATAAAGACGAGAGGCAAAATTTGGGATAAACCTCCGATACCAACTTGCAGTACCGCAGAATGCACGGACTTCCTTCACTGAGCGAGGGGTAGGAATTTCCAAAATGGCTTTCACCTTTTTCAGGGTCAACTCTCAGGCCATTATCATCGACAATATAGCCCAAATAACGAAGTTCGGGTTGGCAAAATCGGCACTTGTCTTGATTTAAGGTTAGATTAGCTGCTGCTAGCCGCTTGAAGACTTCTTCCAGAATTTCAAGATGTTTCTCAAAGGTCTGTGTGACTATTATTACGTCATCAAGGTAGATAAAGACAAAAGGTTCCAAGTCCATCCCTAATATATTATCAACCAATCGTTGCCAGGTGGCTGGTGCATTGTGGAGTCCAAATGGGAGAACATTTAAAGTGGAAAAGACCTCTTCCTTGGATTGTAAAGGCAGTTTTCTCTTTACTTGAAGCTTCAAGGGGAATCTGCCAGTAAGCGCTTTTGATATCCAACGCAGACAAGTATTGGGCATTCCTTAAGCGATCCAAAATCGAAGTGACATGAGGTAAGGGGTAAGCATCTCTGCAAGTGACTGAGTTGACTTTCCGGAAATCGACGCAAAAACCTTTGGCCACCATCAGGTTTGTCCACAAGTATGATTGGGGAGGACCAAGCACTTCTTGAAGGTTCTACAAACACCCAGTTCAATCATTTTATCAAGTTCGGCATACACAAGCTGCAATCTAGCGGGAGACATGGGATAGTAGCGTTGCTTTATGGGAGAAGCATCTCCCAGTGTCAATTTTATGCTGCACTAAATGGGTTCTTCCTAATTTCTCTCCTTGATTGCAAAAGTACTTCTCCAAAAGATTATTTAAGTCTTCCCTTTGTGACTTAGTCAATACGGTAGAGTCTTGTAGACCAATTGCACATATCTGGCCTCGTGTTGGTGGGTTCTCGGAAAATTCCCAGGACTTCTCATTAGCGTCCATAACAATATGCATAGCATTCCAAAAATCTATCCCCAAAATAATTGTTTGAGATAGAGAAGGTACAACAATGACAGATTAAATGTTTTGTTTTATGAGCGAGAGTAATAGGAATGTTGGCTCTTCCAATAATCTTATGTTTCTGGTGGTCAGCAGTTTCTACAAATTGGTTGGGACAATGGCCGAATTTTTGCCGGGAACTTATCAAAAATCCACATCAGGTCTCTTCCGATCACTGTATTTGAAGCTCCAGAATCTAACAATGCTTTGCAACTAAATCCAAAAATTCGAATTGGTAGATAAGGTTCGCGGATCATTAGCGGAAGTTTCAATCAGAAAATTTATACCTTTAGGCAATGAAGCCAAATCACAATTGGACAACTTATTGGTTGACGGTAAATGAGATAAGGGAGGAACTCCTAAGATGCCCGAGGAGGCTCCCTTCGTACCCCGTTTTTTTGAATACATTTAGGACAGGTTGTTTTGCGATAACCAGCATTGCCCACTGCTATAGCAGAAAAGTTGCCTCTCTTTAGGACAATTACTGTACATGTGGCCTTCCTCACACAATTCCAACATTTGGACTTCCTTGGGGCAAAAAACTCGTAGGTTTATTAAGTGCATGAACTTGATGATTTGAGGAATTCTTGCGATTATCAGTGCGAGAGTAAGCTAGATCAGGTTCTAAGACGGTGCCTGGCCTAGGAGGAGGCCTACTATTTGTATTTCTCAATCTTCCCAGCTCAGCCTTACGTCCCATTTGTCGGAGTTCATCAATAGAAGAGATCACAAACATACAGAGTTTTGTCCTGCAAATAATGATTTAGATTCTTAAGAAATCTGACGAAGCCTGATGGGTTCCGGAATTGGATTTGACAAACGACCATAAAGACCCTCCATAGAAGCAATGAAAAGATCAATATGCTCTTGATCGCCTTGAGTTCTGTTCATAAATCTTCCTGCAGCAACATATCGTCATAATCCGGCGTGCTGAAAAAACAAGTTTCATCTCCGTACACAATTGCTCCCAGGAATTGACTCTGCCCACGGTCGACCGATACCAAATTAAAGCATTGCCGGTAAATAAATCAACTGCTGACCTAAAAAGTTGAGCTTCAGAAACTCCGCGAGCATGACGAAGTTCCTCAACCCGCTGTAAAAATGCACCAATGCTTCTGGCCAGGACCATTACTAAACTGTAAACCCCATTTGAAGACTGGTATAGGCTTAGCAGTTTGTGACTCTATACATGACTCATCAGGTTTCAGTTTCCTATTTCCAACCATAGTAGATTTTCCTTGTCTAGCATGTCCAAGAGGGGGAAGGTGCTTTTCTTGTGCGATATTCTTCCGATTTACATTTCCTTGAGAGGGTGGAGTTTCTGTATTGGCACCTTGGGAAGTGCCTCCTTCTTCCGCAGTATTCACTGACGTATCTTCCACTCGCCTTCTTTTCTTCAGCACTGTTCAGCTTCTCCGTTACCTTAGATGAGAGGGAAAGGAAGGTATCCAGCATGTGTTTTGATCTCTGTAATAAGTCGTCTTTCTCCTCCGCTGTGTCTTTTATCCCAGTCCAGATCCACAGGTATACGCTCCACTCGCAAGTATAGATGCCAAAGGCGGGCAGAAAGTTTTCGATATTCATTGTCTTTTGTATTTCCTTCATAATCTTCAACTAGCTCTGACAGGTCATTGAATTTTTCCTCACATTCTTCAAGTTCGGTTTCAGCATTTAGATTACTGATAACGTCTTCCTTAATCTCAACATTATCAAGAAAAGCTTGAGAGAGCCTGGATCTCAATTCATTTGCATTTCCTGTAGTAGCTAAAACCTCTAAGTTTCAACTCATATTCCATTTTCATGACGACGTAAATAATATGCATTCATGGTGTGACAGCAGAAACCAAATTCCAAAGTGAAAAACGAACACTCACACAATTTAAGAAAAGATAATAGAGGTGTAACAGTCAGTAAACAAAACCACTAATAATTACGAGTACCGACAAAAAGTGTTGCAATATGCCAACCATAATGTCCATATCAATCACCATCAGAACAAAAAAAAAATTCACAAATATACTATATATAGTCCCCACACAAGCCAGGCCCCACGTTGGGCGCCAAATGTAGCGGTCCCAGTTTGCTCAGTCTAGGGGGTGGGAAGGGTAGGTGTGGTTTTCACAAGTTAAACGGCGTAGTAGAGTTAACTGTTAACGGTACTATCCGAGGGCGCCACCTTGTTTCCAGTAGTAGTGTGGTAGGAGAACGGAGTCAGAAACAAGGAAAAGACCCGTTACTGAATGATGTTGTAAAATTAATGACCTTATAAACAACCAAAGTAAGAGTGAGTTAAATACAAGGTAAATTTAAGAAAAGGAAATACATGTAAGAAAGCTAAACTCATTCAATGTAATCATTAAGTTTAGCTTTCTTACATGTATTTCCTTTTCTTAAATTTACCTTGTATTTAACTCACTCTTACTTTGGTTGTATTTAACTCACTCCTACCACACTACTACTGGAAACAAGGTGGCGCCCTCGGATAGTACCGTTAACAGTTAACTCTACTACGCCGTTAACTTGTGAAAACCACACCTACCCTTCCCACCCCCTAGACTGAGCAAAACTGGGACCGCTACAATAACACTAGATTACCTCTGGGACAACACAGACCTCATCTGAGCACGTTCTTGTTTCTTTCTGGAAATAACATAAACTTTGTTCTTCGCTTGGAGAACACAAGAATGACATTTACAGAACATTTCATACTGGGAGTATGATGAACAAATAAAACAATTATTGTACATACATCATGTAATTAAAAGATAATGGTTTTCAAACGAAAAATAATAATTTGTTGTATATTTTTTATTGAAATTTAATTTAATAAGCATGTGATAACTTTGTCGATATTTTAAGTTTTACATATTTTGATAATACAATTCTCAATAAAATAACGTTACCTAGTTTATTATTGTAATGAGGAACCCGTTTAATAAATGCTTATTATAGTTTCAAAAATAATTTACAATAAAATATTTCCAAAACCTAAAATGAAGTATTCAATTTCTTATATTCAGTTTTTCAGGACTTTTTTTAACTTTGCTCCCATTATATTGTAATTAGGTTTAGATTTTTTAGTCATGTTATAGCATAATCTGCGAGGTTGGTAAAATAAATGTGAAAAATTGGTGAAGTTAATGTTTTTAAATGAGTCCTTATTTTGTATATTATATTCAAAATAAATTTTATAAAACTTTCACCTTTTAACTAATCTTTGAAGACCTATATGAGATAAATTTATATTTAAACTTTAATCTAATTTCAGACAGTAAAAATAATTTAGAATACCACGAAATGCAGTTTTACCTACGAACTAACAACAAGATTCTTTGTATAAAAAGGAAGTTTTGTTACAAATATTCTATTATGGAGTGACTAAAAATTAATAACAAATAGTTTATGGAAAGTTTGTATATTTTTAAATCATCCTTATCATTACTCCTTATCATTACCCTTACAAAATTATCGTAGGATCTTAACAAAATGGAATATTAGGTAGCAATTGGACTTTTAGGTAGATATTCGTGAAATTTAATTTCCGCTTATCTAATGGTATATTAATAGATCGAAAATACGATCACATACACACACACACACACACACCACACACACTATACACACACACACACACATATATATATATATATATATATATATATATATATATATATATATATATGAAATTTTAGCTATTTACAACTTTTTAATATGAACTGAAATATATTATAACCCTCATTTCACTATCATCCAACTTTTCCAGCATGGAAAAAATATTGTTTACACAATTATATTATCGAGTTCCGGTTTGAAAAGATCCGGTCGCATAAGCCTATGAACAAATAAATCCCATATTATCTAAATTAAGATCTAAACATTGAACCGTGCGCCATCTACAGTTTATTTTTAAAGTTAACGTAGGTAAGGCCCAATGTAAATGTTAATGTTAACATAGTCCCTAATAGCAGAGTATGAAATTTATTTTGTTAATGTAGACACCTTTTAAACTGGAGATTAAGTAATCTAGTCATAAAAAATCTCTAAGCAAGAATATTCTGCGGAGCAGAGATAGATCCAGACGACGCTATATTTCAGAAAACATTACACACACAAAAACAATAATAAAACGAGTAAAATTATTGAATGAAAAGTTAAAAACAAATCATTGGTCAACACTACTAGATTTAGAAGCGTCTAGTTTATTTCTTTATCCTACCTAATATTGTATGTTATTGTGGTTTATATATGCCTGTCCATCTCTCGTAACACATTTGTCTCATACAACATATAAATACTGACTTAAAAAATTATTACCTGTATTTCATATAGACTGAAAGAATTATAAAACATTACGTGGTACTAAAATAATATTTTTAAAGCGGAAACCAGGTGCAGGGTACTACACTAAGCCCTTCCACTTGTTTATATTCCAGTCCGCCAATATTGTTATTGTAGCTTACGGTTCGTAAGTCTTTAATAGTTTTATTGTTATTGACCTTTATGGTTAGTTTTGTTGTTAGAGAATATCTTCTTAGTACTCATTTTCCTCTTCAAATTATATTTCCCTAGATTTTTATACTATTTATAATAATAAAACGCGTGTTTTTTCCTTAACTTCTACATTCATATTGTTTAAAACTAAAGGTTCTAAGGAAACAAGTAAAAAGTTCTTAAATCCGAATACTAATAATATTATGAATGCGAAGTGTCTTTATTTGTCTGTTTTGTTTTGAAGTATAAAACTTTCAATCGATTGTACTGAAATTTTATATAAACATTTCTAGGGTCCCTAGGATAAACATAGGCATATCCTTATTTCATAAATCCTTCTGGGCTACGCCCCACTGGTCTTTAAAGCAGATACAACCCCACATTGGCCTTTACAGTTGTGTAATGTGAACTCAAAGAGCCAGTTAAATGTAATCAACTGTCATGTGTAAATATTGTATTATGACAGCCCGATCATATGTTTAATTATTCTGAAATATTATTAATTTGTTTACATTTTAAAGTGGAATCATAACTAACGCAACAAATCTTATTTCAACATCGTGCTATAAGGTATACCAATTTATTTATTCTGGATCACAAAGCAACACACAATATGCAATTTTGATGACATAAGATCATGAAGGTCCATTTTTCACTATTAAAGTATACGATACTGATTAGGTATATAAATCTGATATAATTTTTAGGCCAAACCGAGAAAATAGTATGATATAGCAAACATGGACTTGGAAGCAAAAAATTTACTGTATCATGTACTATCTTTACTTTACGTATCATGGCAACTTTCTTAATGTAATTATTGAAATGTTTATAGTATTTTTATGTTGATTTTAGTTTGTAAAATTCAATAGAATATCTATATCTATACTATTTAGAAAATTTTATTGTTTTTTATAAAAAAAAATTTACTTTTTATGTTGTTTCTCAGGGTAAAGTAGTAAACTCAGATTTTCCGTTGGAAATATAATTAATTCAATTTACAAGTGCACTACCTGAAATAATTATTACTTATACTTTTGTTTAACTTCTGGCCCTCTTAATCTTGAACTCTGTAAAATAGGTGCCGGATACACGACATATGACGACCTCACCTTTTAAAATGTCATAACACCCTATCGTAATAAATCAAATGTGCTTTCACTTAGCAAGCTAAGAACTTTGACTTCGAAGATCCTCTGCATTGATATAAAATATTTCAAGTGTTATCATGGGAGCTGTCAAAACAAATAAACGGAATGTTGCATAGAAATAGCGGAAGAAGCGGCAGGTATGTGCTAGTGTAAGATAATTACTGTACAATGAGGATCATTGGATAAGAAGTACGTACTTCATCTTGGCTTAGTACATGGTTCTCTCGCTTGCCGGGTGAGCATATTACTATTATATATTCTCAGTTTTTGTAAATAAATTCAAAAGTGCCTAGACTTTTATGTAAATAATTAAGCCGTCATGTTATCGGTAGACCACAATATTTGTCAAACGGTAAAATTTATTAGATTTTCATTTACAAGCAATATAATTTATAATATATAAAATTGCTGTGTCTTAATAAAAAAGAGTAACATAACTGAGATGCAAAAATGTCTATTTATTTTTATTTATAATGAAATTGAATTTTATTACAAATATAATTTTCAATGTTTATCCTCTATTATCGTGATGAGATTGTGAGCTAGAAATATGCCTTATCCTCTAAGCTATCACGAAAGAAAACAGAACAAAACGTTCAGCCTGATGTCCTCCCCCCCTTAAAAAATGCGCCCTATTGAAGACCTACCCTAGTATATAAACGATGATATTTATATACAGGTTAATCGTTTCACTTTGCAAATACTCTATTAGTACTCTGCCAGCACATATATTAGTATGCCTATAGCTACGCTTATAGCAATGCCTCTCATAAACAGAACTGTAGGGGCATTGTTATAAGTATGCTCAACTGGAGAGCAGGAGTATGTACATTCAGGTAAACGCTACCGGCCTAATGCCGCTTTTCGGAAACATGAAGCTTTTCTACACTGGTGACAGTTCGTATAAGTTAACGGTTTTATAAAAGGAACCTAGCCTTGAGTACATCCTAAAGGAAAATACTGAACATATAAATATTAATGGCTGAGCGTTATCGAATCCTATCACCGCAGGAGCTGGTAAATTCCCTGTCTGTCCTCATCATATCTAAAAAAGGAACTGATCTATAGTCTTAAAACTTTGAAATTAAATCGATAACATCGATTTCGAGGATGGTACACGTCACTCTGGGATTTGGCTGAACGTTAGTTATATTTTATATTGTTTTTTTATTCATAACCATGACAATAAAGATAAAATAACGGAATTAATACGTAAGTTTGAAAACGAGATGAGCTCAATCATATGAAATTCTAATATGTGACATGGTGGCATGAGTGACTAACTCATACGGTAAAAAGAAAGAAAAAATAGAGTGGAAGGTTATTGTTAAAAGTCGGTATACTAAGCAACTGATTTAAGAGCACTCTTGCGTTCAATTGCCCTTCCTACCTCACCAAATCTCTTACTATTTAAAACACTGCTATGAAACTTTACGCAATGAATAAAAATTACAATGCATCATGTGGAAAAATGTTTTGAGAGGTATTTTATCTGTAGTCTTAAATTTTAGCGGAACTTTGATTTTCCAGATGGGTACATAAGTTTGACCACGTTGTTACTAGAGCTTTCAGTTGATTTACAAAAACAACATGCATTTTCAAAAGCACTGCAGTTTATGAAGAATGCAGTATTTTGTTACGAAGTTAAAATAAATTATTGTTTTTACTTTTTCTGTGTGGTTATATGCATATCAGAATATACCAATATCAGAAGTCACATCTAGGATTTTTTTATGTAAACGTGTTTAATTTACGACTTTCATTTAATAAATGTTACCCATACATACTGAGTTTAAAGCTATAAAGGTTTGTTAGAAAAATTCTAAAGCTGATCGATCATTTATTCTGCTGATAAGTGGTATAAATTTATTACTTAAATATACTGCTTACCACGTGACTCGAGGACTGGATAGTATCCAGGACTACTTCATGGATAGTGACCGACGTTCTGGATTGTACCGCCCAGGGTGGCCAGGAGGAATAGCAATATATGTCAAACACGACTTTGCTGTTAGTAGATACAGCCTTGCCGTTGTAGGCCAGTGGCCTTAAACATAAGGGTTTCTCGCATATGTTTGTGTTGTATAAATAGCTTACAAATTTTATTCAAAGATTGTACCACAGGGTGTTACACTGCCAAATAACAGATGGGTTCAATAACAATTGTAACACTTATTGCTATTGCTAGTACTTCAATTAGCGCTGGTTTCTGTTTTAGTTGGATTAATTGTTATTGTAAGTTTCCGTTGTAGAAATAACGATTAATTGACAATTTTTATTGGTGGTCGTATTCTCTTACAAATCGCCATTTATAATATAAATTGATCTGTTTTTAAGATGCGGTTTGTGGGGACACTTTTCTGCCATCTTCCAGAGGCTGCCACTGAGATTTAACATTTGATAATTTTTTCCATATAAAGTAGTCAATATAGCTGCATAATAATGTACAATGTTTATATATTTTATATGCAATTATTTTTTTAATATTGTAGAACTTTTTTCCGGCTGTAATTTATACACACTGTAATTTGGTCTTATGATTATTTATCACTGAAATTAACAAACAGACTTAACAGGACTTAATAGTCGTTTATTATATGATGGAAACGAAGCCAAGAATTTTAAAAATTTGCTGGAGTCTTCTATCAATGAAACAACTATTGCCACTGCTAGCTCAAGCACTTTAATATAATTCTAACAGCAAGAATGACGCAACTACTTTTAAACTGTTATCTATGCTTCTACTTCAAAGGATTGTAGAGATAGTTTTATAAAGTATGTGACATGTATTACTTTTTGTGTAACTTGTTTGTGGGGAAAACAAAGTTAAGAGACAATGGGAACTCGTGACAACGCATTAACCCGGCGATTTATCACTTTGTGCTCTTCTGTCGGGTTTATTCAAATGTGGTATCACCGTAGGTTTAGGTAACTTACACTCTTACTTAACTCAAGAATAATCTAAAATATTAGAAGATTCCTCGTTATGTACACGTAATCGTAAGAATATTTCCATTTGTGTACGCACTACACCTACTGTGTTTACATAACGTAATAGTAATATATATAGTTTTCCACTCTTCTTTCTGCAAGAGAAACAAGTTAGATACTTAATCCAAATTGTATAATAACTAACACTGTTTTATATTTTACACCACAAACTACATAACCTACATTTATGTTAACGTTAAGAATAGCTATAACAATGTACAAGTATATTCCAAGTTCCACTTAATTCGAGGAGTTGATATTTAACTCTTAATTGTACGAATAAATAATACTTATTTTATAACGTTAAGCAGCTTTTGTACATTTCTGTACATTACTTGAAAATAAAACTTTAGCTACAATAAAGATAATTAAACCATCTAATAAATCCATTATTATTCATTAACGGAGATTTCATCCCCGTTCTGTTATGTACCTATTGCTATTCACTAAAGTACCATAAAACGGTCAAGATGGCATATTTAGACTTACGTGGGATAGTTGTCAAAAAATAGATACTGTTGTATCCTGATGGTTGCAATATGTTTTATACTATTATGAGAATCTATTTTTAAATCATTTGTATTTCTTCAAGGTTGGAAAATGCCATACCACATTGTGTGTGACTTCACCGAAGTAGCATGCAAGCCTATAACACTTTAATTCTAGAAGACTGTCAAAGATTGTTTGTATATAAATAAATTAATTCTTATTTACATACATATATTAATTTTTCATGCCACAGGTGATAGGAGAGAAATTTTATCAGCATAATAAATGATAAACTTTAATGAAGCCCTGCCAAACCATTCATGAACAAGCACACATATTTGGCTTTGTAAAAATAATTTTCCTGCAAATTTTAGGTGAAACCTTTCTCAATGTACTCGTATGTATGTACGATTTGTTAGATGTATTATAATAAATATTAAAACTGTTATGTGATTTTATTAAGTTTTTCTGGCATTATCATACTTCTGTGAGCGTATGTCTAAAATTATGGTAAAATTACAATACAAATAATGTCTATTTTATACGCTTTCATCGTCAAAAACAAACTTCAAACAGTTTAGTCTGTTTGTTTATTAATGTTTCATATGTTATTTTTTATTACCTCCATGGTTACAGAAAGTTGAAAATATAAAAACGTTCGTAAATTCTTAATCAAATCCCATGAATGGCCATGTGCCATTAATTGAATGCTGCCTAAATGGTAATGAAAATCAATTAAATATATAAGTTAGTTCCTTGTCATGACATCGTGTAAACAACAGCAAGACAGAATTGAAATTATTTTCCTAGCTCTTGAATGATGGGCTTTGCTAACTCCAGTGAGCTGTAAACAAAGAGAACGTTTATCAAACAAAACCTGATCAAATGCAAGAATCAAAACAGGCAACTTTAGAAAGCAATTCATCAAAGTAAAGTGTCAGCCACAGACGAGTCTTCCTATGTCAGTCTCCTCAGAGCTGTCGCGTTCACAGTTTATCTGGCAGTATTTTATCCGTAGACGCGTATAAAAATATGTTATAGGTACTAGATTTTCACTATAGTTAACAAAGGTTTGACAGTCATAGCAACGGATAAATACGAAAATGGAATACAATCAGTTCTATGTTGATGCAGTTTTATTAAAAAATACGGTTTTTAGCTTCAATCAGCAAGTAATTAGTAGTGTCGTTAAAAAAATTATTAAAATGAGTAAGGCAAATTAACATATAAAATTTCAACTGTATACGTTGGAGCAGGTAAGTATACACTTTCTGTTTAAAAACTTTAGGTAAAAGAATATAAATACCGTACAATGCATCCTTTATTTTTTATTACATATATCAGTTTCCCGAATTAAATTGGCACATTATGGAGTCGACATATATAAATTTTAAACCTTTTTTTAAGGTTTTAAGATTTTTCTTTATTACAAGTGGAAATAGAGGATACAGATAGAGGATAGATAAGTTCTGAAAATAAACTTTGAAAACTACCCAAAATATTTCAAACAACATCCACTTCAAATTAATAATACTAAAAATATATAACATTTCCGTGAAAAAACATAAACTTGGCTTTCTTTTCAGCAACACGTATAATGTCTTAACAATCTTTAGTAGAGATATATTCGTTCTTGGAATAAATACTCGTAGTTAAGAATATTCCTAAAACACATGAAATTTATTAAGTCTCTCATTAAATAATATTTAATATTCAATTTATGACTTGCTGTTTTTTATGCACCTTTTTACAGTATCAGTAAAACCTCAGATATTTCGGTTAGACAGTACTGAGTTATTGAACCAATGCTAGACTCAATACTCAAAACTGGCCTCGCTACTGGTTGAAGTGGTCAGTGTTATTTATCACACATTCAACTTATTATATGTACATGTATTTCTATATGCGAAAAAATTCATTTATTCGTTTATTGATGTATACAGTGTACCCAATTACTAAAATTATCAGAAACAATTAAAACTAGTTTTTTAATTGGCTACTAATTCCATGTATTACGGTCATATTTTCTCATAATAAACTCAGTAGGAATTTTGGTAATTAGCAGAGTTGTTGGTTTTCAATTAAAAGAATGTTATTCCTAATATGTTTTCAATAAGCTTTAGTATTTCCCAGATATAAGCAATAGGGTGCTTAACGGCCAGCTATTAAGGCGGGCGTGTTGATTTTAATTTAATACAAATAATATTAGCTTTAAATTAGAATTAAAAAGGTGCAAAAAGTTTACTTTTCCATTAAATACACTACAAGTGTATATAGCTAGATGCATATAAGTCTTATACCTAAAATTACAAGTTTTCTTTTCAATTGATGGAGTCTTCAATCATGATCCAACATATTTTAAAAAGGAGAGCTTTTTACTTTTATGGCGATGCGATTAACTTTGACCCTGGCACACTAATTAGTAATAACAATTAATTAAGAAGCCACAACAGGACAGTACTTTGGCATTAAAAGAGTTAATTAAGCAAAGAGCTCTACTTCGGATTTAATGACAAAACAAGGCCACATAAACATTGTTATCACATTAACATTTTCTGATTTGATAACACTTTGAGCATGCCCAAACCTAAAGGTAATTTGAAATAAAACATTACTCACTTTTGATTTTCCTATTGTGCTCTGGTAACTTTTAGAATACTTTCTTCATTAAAATATGGCTGTATAGTATACAAGATTGAAAGAGACTAGGGGACATGTATAATTTATACTTTAAATTACATGGTTATACAGTTACAAGAGAATATAGATTTTAATGCTATAAAGCAAATTTGATTATTTTCTAAAAAATTTTGTATATTTTATTGATTGAAATAAAAAATATTTTATATATTTAACATATTTTATTTATCTAAGAAATATCTAATCTAAAGCATATATTTATATAATGCTCCTTTTTGTGCTGTAATGAATTTAAAATGTGTCTTTACAGATCAAATTGAAATAAATAATGTTGAGTACAATTATTTTTAGATTAGTTTGTGAGATCCAGATAACAATACTGTAACATTTTTGCAGAACTTTATGGAAGTCAACGTAGGAATCTCCAATGCGAATTTAAAAAACATTTATATAAAATGTAGTAATAAGGTTTATTTATCTATGTATCATAGTAATTTATACGAAAAATTCAATTTATATTTAAATATATAAGCAGTAATGTACCAAATTTCATTTATATACTTACATTTGTATAATGCATAGGATAACAATTAAAATCTTCAGAAGTAGGTTATTACATTAAGAGGTATCATACAGAAACCTTCATCATACAAAAATAGTTTACTTCTTCATTTATAACTTTTATATTATGTCACCCATGAAGAAAATATAACCACAGTTGAAAAACTGAGTACCTGTTACAACTGAAAGACGTATAAATGTTATCAATTCCTGGAATAGCTACAGCTTTATCGCAATACCCGCTTCGGTGATGGATACGGGATTTATATAAGCTGTTATTGATTTCTCTCTCTTCCATTGTAAGTGAAGGGAGTGTTTTGAGTGATTTTTTATCTCATCTGTTTGTTGCTATAAAGTTCACGCACATTTTTCAGAATTACTAAACAATTTTTGTTTTCAATCATGTAATTTAAAAGAAATATATGTAGCTGCATATTTTTTGTAACTTGGAAAGGACTTTTTATCTTGGAAAGAATACTATTTATAAATATCTTATACAGTAAAACGTCGAACTGAAATTATTACAGAATAAAGCACACACATTAAAAATTACGTTTCGGAAACTGGTATTCCTTTTCTTCAGTTGTATAATTGGAAACATAAAACATACCATAACTCTAAAAATAAGAATAAAGTTATAATGTTTTCACTACTTTCAACCTCATCGCCTTGTTTTGAATGCCATGTCCTAATTGTGAATCGAACCCGGGTCTCTAGGGCGATAAGTTCAGACGTGAACTTACCTAATACAGAATGCGTTTTATTTTGATTACAACAACGTAACTTACAATATAAAAGTGTCTTACAATGCTATAGTTAAGATAAGATAAACCCACGTAACAATGTAAACGTAGAGCTTCTGCAGCTGATGATATAGATGCTTCACTATTAAATAGGGAATTTTATGTTAATTAGTTTCTGTTACAAAATGAACGATCATTAGCATCTAAAATATTCTTCCTCATATAAAGAGTTAATCAGCCTAAAGGGACACAAGATACTATATATTTTATTACTGTACGGTTAATTAAACTAATCAGATTCTTTGGGATCCGAATTTAAACATATTGTGCCTCTCAGCTGAATCCATGTACACCCAATTTGGTAAATAAATGTTTTCCAAAGTTTTAGCATACTATAAACGTAAATATGCCAAATTTGAGAGCATATAGTTAAAAAATTGGCTAAAGGACGTATACAAATTTCAAATTAATTAAATAACTTATACAAACGTTAGTTCTAAGAAAACTATTGAGTATTTATAATGCAATATAATAAGTGCTATTTATTATTTTTTAGTCATGAACTATATTAGACGCTTTCACCCTTTTAAATGATACGATATTTTTTACAGGCTTAATTTGAATTTCAGGCTCCAGAAATCAGGTTTTGAAATGAAAATGTGTGTTATTGTTACTTAAACTTCATTATTTGTGTTATTAGTAGAACCAAACTACTAATCTCAATTCAATTTTTAATTCAAAAAATATACATATTATATCAATACATATTAGAGGCGCAAAGCGCCTAGTATTTGTATTAGTAAGTAAATTGTGTGCTAAATATTATGTAAATTTTATCCAATTTCGTTCCAGTTTACACATATTTCGCTAAATAATGACATGAAACGACAGTACATATATAAATGCGTATTAATCCAGACAATTAGACTGTTATATTTGTTCATAACCTATAAGAAAGATAACAAGCGGAGATGTGAACACTGTCAGCCAGAGTAGCTTTGCGGCTGGTCGTCAAAATGATAAATAGTGTCGTAAAATGGCATATGCTTGCTGCCTCTGCCTTAAGTTGCGTCAATGCTTGGCATATTTTAGTTATTAAACGCGTTGAGTTATTTATAATCGCTTTGTTTCAAACCTTAATAGTTTGATTTTTTAATAATCAACGTTTATATCTAAATAACACGTTTTTAAATCGACACCAATTGTAATCTTTACAAAATCCTAGAACAAAATCTGAAATAAAATCTAACGTTACATAATATACGATGTTAGCTTTCTGAAAAAAACGTAAAGTAAATATTACGGTTATACAATATTAATTTATGACCAAACAGATAGTTTTATAATACGTGAATGTTATGAATATCTTTAAAGTAAATATAAATGAATAGTTTTATTGGATTCAGAAAATTAAAAATAACTATTAGGATTATCTGGTTTTAATTATCAGAAAAACAAAGAGGGCAATTATTAAATTATTAGACCCATGACTAAATCAAGTGATATCCTTGGGTAAATCCTCTTATAGCCTTACACTAAAATAGGCCTTTTAATGTATGAAACATTATCGTGATCTAAACGCCATACATAGAAGTTACTAAAAATTCTTATAATGACACATAGTGTAAAATATAAAAAGTAAACAAAATATGATTTTTGAATTTGCATTTATTGCAAAATAATGTGTACAGTAACTTAACCTGATTGTAAAAATGTATTAATGAAGTTATTCTTAGGTTTTGGAATTATACTGATAATGTTTGAATATAATATTAAACAATTAGGCTACAAACATTTGCACCCTAAATTTTTTACCTTGTTATCTTTTCTTAACTCCGTTATATAACTCCGTTTTCAACTTCCAGCCTCGTCACAATGTTGCAAAATCTCATTTTTGAATGAGTTTAATACTAGATATTACATGACATTCACAAGATGTTTCAAACGATTGTTTTACTATTTATTGACTCACCATTTTTAAACATATAAAAACCATGCTAACAAATAAGTACATCTCATTATCATGCTTTAAAACACTTTTGTTAAGACTTTTATTACTTTTGTGGCCAAACTCCGAACGTCACAACCCATTCAATATAGGCTATTATAGTAAAGCTATAATTTCTGTATTGCACTCTGTATGTTTGGCACTTCAGGCTGAGAAACTCAGGACAATCATTATTTTTAATATCTGTGATCAAGTCTACACATGGGAGGAGCAGCAGAAGGATAAGGTAGAGCCGATAGAAACAACTATCTCCAACAAGGGAAAAGAAGAATAAAAAGTCTCGATAGAATAGTTCCACTAATGGTGGGATGGCTAAAAATAGTTACCGTTTTATTTCCTATCCAAACTGTTTGCGTGGAGTTAACCCCATGAGAAGGGTTTCCATATTTTCAATTCCATTTAAACTTCTATTCTATACATTGTCATCGCTATAGTCTCATGTTGTTTAAAACAATAAATTTTTTGGAAGATTTCATTTCTATATTACTGTCTATACGTCTGTCTGCCCACACGATATCTAAAAACTAAACTGACCTACAGACTAGAATTTCTTTCATAAAAATTCATTTATATATAGTCAACACTATCATAGATGGTGGTGTAGGTATGTCATTCCGTTGGGTTTGCCTAAGTGTTGGCGTATATTTTTACATCTGTGTTATCGGTACCATTATGGAAACGAGAACGTAGCAAAATAAATAATTTTTTAAACAAGTTGAGGAAATTCCTATGAGATATTGTGTTGTAGCTTATTCATAGGAAACAAAAAAGTATAGTGTATAAAGTGGATATTTAATGTGGGTAACAAGATTTGATTTGATTTCCATCTCGAATAGTAGTACCCTCCCTAACTAACGGGAAATTTAAACTTTAAAATAATCCATTGTAAGCTAAAGCAATGAACAACCACGAGAATATATAATCTGACAAGATAAATTAAGAAACATTTAACCTGGAGAAACAAAATTTTGCATGAAACTTATTTCAACATATGCAACAATAAGTTCTTTGGTGAATATCAAACTAAGGAATTTGGTGGAGAGTCTTTGAAGCCTATTACTCAATAAATTGATAAAAAGTTTCCTTTAGTTTAGCTTTTTCTTGAGGAGTATAAGCAATTATTTCCTGTATGATTGGTTGTCTGTAAGGCTACCTATCTGTTGGACATTTTAAAAATTAAATGAAATATAGACTTAAAAATTTGGTTACAACCTCGCGTACCCTGTAACACAAGTGGTGTGGATTATTCCCACCTGGTATGCATTTTAGTAAATAAGCAGCGTTATAAGTATTATATTAATTTGAAAACTTCGATGTAGTTTATTAATAGAATTCATAGAAATATTACTAAGAAATACATTAACTATTGGAGGTTAATTTAAGACAAGAAGTCTGTAAGTAGAGATAAAAATACAGATAAGATACTATAAAAGACACAAATAAAGGTTCAGTTTGTTTAGCAGTAATGAAGGAGACTTACTTTGAGTTTGAAGTCTTCCATGTAGCTTTTAATAATAAAGATATTCCCTACTTTAAGAAACATTATCCTTTTTGTTTAGAGTTGATAGCGAGAGATTTCTTTTCTCTCGAATGGTCAAACATTTAAAAAACAATTTTCTCTCTTGTTATTTTATCATTCCTCGCGCAAAATTAAAATATTAAAGTAATTCTTCCTAAGCAAATTATGTTTATAATTAATAGTGTATTAAACACATCACAATCTAATAAACATAAAAATGGATATATCGTGTGGAGTAAAAATTTTGTTGTAGTTTATAATTCATGATGATAGCTAAATATCTCATATACTAATTTATATTAACTCTAAAAATAGCTCTTTGAACACGTGTGTGTATATGAGAATAGGTCTTTAATGCTACTGCAATAGTCTCCAAACCTCAATACATGTCGAATAGTTTTTTATTGTTTAATGATAGCATTAAGGTGTTGGTCAAGTCTAATTACGAACATGAGATCATATTTAGTCTGTATTTAATACAAAATTGTTCAATACCTGTATGGTAGTACATATGTTATATTTATAGATTGAGTTATTTTTTATTTTGTACTATAACTCTGTAAAAGTAAAATGTTTTGGGTAATATGAAGAAACCATATTCCGCATTAGAATCTGAGATGGTATTAGGATGGAAGATCAGCGTTCCATGCTGAAGTACTTGTAGAGATCAGGTTATTTTGAGAGGTGTAGGCGAAAGGGAAGACAGCGAGACATTATGAGAGTAAATCAGAATATAAAATTGAATTGAAATACATTGTGTCCCGTAACTCTCTAAACAAATGTGTTATCACGTTATTACTCAGGTCAAGACACACATATTTCACCATATGAACATTGGTTTCTGATGTTTAGTTTCTCATCTGTCTGTCTGTATGTGTATTTTTTTATACATACAAAAATACAGCATACAGCAATTACGTGGTATACTTTTGTCCGAAGAGTTACTGGTGTGTCTATAGATGATGAGGGATTTTCTAAATTGAGACCATGACTTCCGTTTTATATATATATATTACAGAACTCGCTATAGTAGTCACAATAAAAGAAAGTACGAATTGAAATATTAAATATTAATTAAATAAACATATGTTTAACGATGCCCTCATTTATAATCAAAAAACCTTATGTTCTTTATTTGCATTGGAATAAAACAGCCAAATAAAACCAGATTAAAGTTTTAAGCTACAGTATTTTGTTTGCTTGGGAGCATACAATCTATAATACAATATAATGTTACACTAGATTGTTTTAAAGCTAACATGATTTATCCAGTTACAAAGTTCCCTGTTTCCGTGTTTTTTGAAGCAGCACGAGCAGATGCAGACAGGCGTAGGTAAACATCATTAACTAAATAACGGTTATTGGCATTCATATGTATTTTGAATATATAAATGAGAGAAAAAGATTTGCATTTTCAACTAATAAGGTTTTTAACACTATATTATTTACGCCTATTCTCAATGGATATTCCATATTTGCATATTGATATAACATGTTGTGATAATATACTAATTTATAAATAGATAATACTATATTATATTATTCTTCGGTTACTATGTATATTTAGAGATCCTCTTCACTATAATTCTGTAGAGGTTGTTTCCAAATTATTACCAATAAATTCATAAATGGAAATCTTGAAACTTATTTAATAATATAGGTGTTTTGAACGGAGTTATCTGCGACAATTATGAAACAAACTACGACATAAGTTATTTCTACCATAACGACTATTACTTAAGAACTTTTGATTTTTGAGAAACTTATAAAATGGTAAACTTATCTTTTCATGGTAGAATAGTTTAGTTTAACTATTAAAGTGATAGTTGCAACTGATTCCTTTGCGTAACTGGTTAACATTCTGAAAGAATCTTAAATTTTTCACAAGTTTTAAACATTAATGGTTTTAAATTATCATAAATATTTTGATTGGTATTATATATGGAATTTTTATAGACAATACTTTAAATTTAACTTTAAAAATCAATATTCAGCCCCAATTACATTCCATGTACAATGTTCTCCAATGGTTTTCTTTCATTAGAAATGGTTTTAAATCACCATCCAGTAAGCCTATTTTATTGCATATTACGTATAAAAAAGTTAATATATGAAACAGACGCAGCCTTGGCTGTGAATAAACAAACATATGAGTATACCTGCACATGCATACCAGTTTATTTCATGTACACAATTATCTTTTACTCCATACGTCCATATACACGTCATTAATTTAAGAATTTAAATGAATTTGAACACAGGAAACTTTTAACAAAATTCTTTTTTAGTTATGCAATCTGCGTACAAATTGAAGATTACAAAATTATTATTTCATGTTTTAAAGTGTTAACCTGTCATACAAAACTAAATTTAGGCTTTCTTTTTTAAAACTGTGTTTTGATTGTGTTTAATGTTTAAATGTTGTGTTTAATGTTGTGTTTCAGTTTAAACTAAACGAAATGAAAATAAACCAACTTAATCAAGGAAAAAGCATTAGTCCCCAGACTACGATTAAACAAACTAGTTCATGAGATTAGACTAGGGCAAACTTTACATTTATTACGTCCTTTAACCGCTTTAAACAATTCTCTCTGAGTAAAAATCTTAAGTGTCCGATAATTAAATTAGAATAACATTGAAATACTTTAATTTTGTATTGATACTTGCTCACATTTATTAAAACAAACCACACGTTTATAGTAATTAAATTTTCGTAGATTTAACCAAATACTCTTATTTAAAATGCCTATTTTTAGATCTTGAACGATTTTTTCTAACATATGGCCTATAAAATAATATAAAGGAACCAAAACTCTTGCACAATTTATTCCACCCTGGATTATGAAACATAATAATATTTATTATTACCAAGATACTAGGCAACATAGTAAGCTGGAAGTTTTCCAATCATGACAAAGTATAACTACAAACATATCTGAATTTACACAATGGTGGGTCTTTTTTAACAAAATCATAAGAGTTAGTTTTTGGAGAGGTCCAAAAAGTGTTACTATTTCAATGTGTTGTATTAGACAGTCCTTAAAATGTCACACAAATTATGTCAGCGGCAAGATTCCAAGCGGTTATATGAAATTTGATTGCTGTTTGAAAAAACTACAGTAAACACTAACAAATTAATTTCAAACTAACCAAAAACACCCACATGAACTAAAAACTAATTTGTCTCTTTTGAATCAGTAATTTTTATAACTAAAAGCCTGTATGGAAGTAATAAGAAAATTTTATGGTTTTAGTTATGAGGAAGCAGTTTATCCCATATGATACAAGTTGTATAAAATTTTCTGTAAAATTTTGCATAGGCCTAGTAATTTTCAATTTCACTTTCGAATATATTTGCCGAACCCAACAATTTTTTTAGGTCTACGATTGTTAATAAACTTTGTTTTTAAGGTGTAATATATATATATATACATTAAATTGTATAAATGGCAATAGCCTTATTTAATTTCAAAAAACATTACATCACAAAAAGTACTTGCTCCGCCGGGAGTCGAACCCGGATCTCTCACTTGCCAGGTGAATGTGCTGCCATTACACCACAGAGCGCTTACTTTTTTTCCGATTCAATTATTTCATATTTTGCCGTATCTGTCACATATGCGTTTAAATAAGCAAACTAACATATGATCGGAAAAGGTAAGCGCTCTGTGGTGTAATGGTAGCACATTCACCCGACAAGTGAGAGATCCGGGTTTGAGTCCCGGCGGAGCAAGTACTTTTTGCGATTCAATGTTTATTGAAATTAAATAAGGCTATTGCCATTTATACAATTTAATGTAAATAAAAGTCGTTTGACAGGTGTTTGGTCTTCCGATCGTATGTTAGTTTGCTTATTTAAACGCATATGTGACAGATACGGCCAAATACAAAATAATTAAATCGGAAAAAGTATAGCGCTCTGTTGTGTAATCGTAGCACATTCACCCGGAAAGTGAGAGATATGGGTTCGACTCCCGGCGGAGCAAGTACTTTTTGTGATTCAATGTTTATTGAAATTAAATATGGCTATTGGCATTTATACAATTTAATGTAAATAAAAGTAGTTTGACAGGTGTTTGGTCTTCCGATCATATGTTAGTTTGCTTATTTAAACGCATATGTGACAGATACGGCCAAATACAAAATAATTGAATCGGAAAAAGTAAGCGCTCTGTGGTATATATATATATATAAACGATGCATATACTGACATGAGTGTATATAGTATTAATTGAGGTGTGCAACTCAATATTAATCTTAGAGCAGCTTTCAGATATTTTGTTACGTGTGGTAGCTCTAATTCTAGTAATACATTAACGACTTGTGTATTGATCTGACTAGGTCAGATGGTAGATAGTGAACATTGCGATAAAACATATTATGTGTTTAAATAAATTAACTATTATTTAAACTAGAGCATATGTAACGAAATAGATCTAATAAAATTTAGTTTGAAAAACTATCTAAATATTACGTATTAATTATTTAGAATACACGATTTAAAAAAGTCTTTGAAATACAGTATAAATTAGATTAAGGAAAGTTACAATAGTATAAATTAACATACATATGGAAATTTATAAATTACAGTTGCGTTTGACGGCAATGCGAAAAATAAACATTTAAGTTCCAGGTCACAGGTTAGCGGCCGAAATGGTGAAACTTTTCACCTTTATTGCGACGTTTGGATTTGCGGGCCATTAGACCACCATTATCGGTGTAGACGTTGGCAAATACGTGTTGTGTTCGACGTCACTAACGACCTGTTTGTCGTTACCTGACAGTGGGATTGGTCACGTGACACCACTATACCTTAGAATATACATTACTTACAACTAAACTGAGACATTGTTGTCCACCTATATAGTGAAGTTTAAATGGAGAAATGTTAGTAGAAAGTCATATCAATTACCATTCAACTTCAGTTTGTGTTGTGAAATTACTGACACATTGTGTGTCAGTAATTTTTTGAGCTTTAGCGAAGCATATCACTCAAGGGGAAAATGTAACTTTTGTATGTTCGCGTAATACCAAAAAACCTATATAGATTTGTAATTTTTATAAAGCCAAATTTCTATAAAGGCACAACTAAAATTAAGCTCAGTGATGTTGCATTAGTTCATCAGATTTGGTTGAGTGTTAGTGAACATTTTTGCTATAGCCAGTAACATTACATGCTAGCATGAGACATAGTAACACACGTAACGGAAATATCAGGACGAAATGATCTATTACTTTTAAATTCTACATGGAACTTCATCGAAGCTTTTTATGAATTCATGGTCTGCCTACCTTTCTCTTGTATAAAAATAAGGAGCGAGTAAAATATTTTATTTCTATAAAAAAATAAGTTTACTACATTTTTGGGATATTTTGTTATTTTAATATACTATTGAAATTAATATGGTTTCCAGTCCACGAAGAATTGTGAATAAATAGCTACGTATTACATATTACATGTAGAGTCATGTTTATTTTTGTGGTATACAATTAAAGGATGTGAAATTTTGATTATTAATGTAAGTTTAAGCAGACCAAAATACAAAAAATCAAATATTTGCTAAAATGTTAATTTGGTATAAAATTAACTTTAACGGTTAGAATTTTTAATATCAATGTATTAAAATGGTGGATCATAAAACAGTATTGAAAAATCAAGAGGATCTTTACTTGATCGTAGGTTTATGATTTCCAGTTCTCTTCATTTCAATAGTTGATTAATAAACAATGTCATATCTTCAACTTATTTTCTCACCATACAAAATTACGTACTTCCAGACATTAATAGCAAAAATACATTCATCCATAGGCGTAACAATGAAGATTTATATTCCTACAAGCAAGTTGTGCTATTGTTGAGCGAACACAAGTATTTTCCTCTAGAGACAAAGAACTTTTCTCGCAGAGGCTTTCACTTGATTGACAAGTTGATAAGATAAGAGCATTCCTTACGATATCTAACGAAAGCTCCTTACAACACTTACTTTTGAAGGCATTTAAGTTATATCAATTTTGCTTACTCGTAAAAAGAAATACTCTTGATACTGAAAAGTTTGCATTTATGAACTAAATTAGTATTTAACTAGTTTTCTAAGTAAGGAGTAACTAAACGATTATTATAAAACTGGGCTCAACTGTTTATGTTTATGACTGGGCTTATGTTAATGAAGAACTGTTTATGAACTATGAGACAAGGGAAGTAGCGAAAAAAAACTATAACTAGTACACAAAATCCTTTACTCGATCAATGAGTTGTACATATGAAATGTCAATACTCAATCTCATAAACAAACAAAAATTTTTAAAAATGTTACTAATCGCTACTCTAGAGTACAGTTAGACCGATTCGGCAGATTATTTTTGTAAAACATAATCTCTTATAGCAGGAGGTTTTTAATAAGAGTAAGTTTGGAAAAGTAACTTGGAAAGTTTTTAAATTCGAAAAAATCTGTAATACTTATGTTTTATAATATAAATATGACTCTAAACAGCTATTGATAGTTTCTATTGAAGTTCTTCAAATAGCTAAACATTTATTACATTCCAAATTTAGAACAGTGGTTAATCAGTAGTAATGCAGATTGTGAGAAGAAAGTTAATATCTAAATTTTAATCCAGAGTGCGCTAATTACCAAATTAAAAGATCAATGCATTACATGAACGTTTTAAACACTGTTACAAATCGACCGTAACGAACAAAGCTCTGAATGTTTTCTCACCTAGTACTCGAATTGGTGGACTTATGACATTATGATATGGCATTTCTACTGAGGCTGTAGAAAAAATAGGAAAATGAACACAACATCTATCATGGATCCGTTCTTTCCCATACTGCAGTTTCCAAAACAACAAGGCTTCTATTACAAACAATTTTAAATTGTATATGAACTTTATAAGCATTTCTCCCTTATGTCGGAAGTACGTAACATTTCCCATAGACCGTTAACTAAACAATAGTACTGGAAATATCTTGGACCAAAATTTGACGTTTTAAATGAATGAGGATTCCGAAGGATACTATCATATATATTTTGTATCGGGACAATAAAGCAAATTCAAATGGAGCCACTTAAGTAAATTTACAGGACCTGAGTATACACCTATTGACCGAAGAAGGCTTCTCAATTATGTATAAAACTCGACTCTTGAACAATAAATATTTAAGACCGGAAGTATATTTCAATGGTTAGATGTAAACGCTTTTTGACTGAATTAGGGTCTCCGAGATATATGTATTTATTTGTATACTATACTTCGGTGCAACAAGGGAAGCTCAATTTTAGCATCGGATATAAAATCGAATCAGGAATGCTCTCACTAGTGACTTAAAAATATAATGCTCTTAATAATAAATATTGAAATGATATGCACCTGATGTATATCTACTTAAATTTAATAAGACTCCTTTATATTATCTTGTCATCAGTTATTTTACAAAGCAGGACTATAAGGACTTTTTTTACAGCTAATAGTTTAATATATATACAGCCAGATATAATATATTTATAATAATACTAATATTTAAGTATGTTTTTTATTGGTAAAACATTCTTTCTTAGAATTACTTGCTGAGCGAAAGCGAAGCCTGTCACCAAAAGGGTTGGGAAACCTTCATTTCTGTCAGTTTACCCGCACTGTCTGTCAACGAACTGCCATTTAAACTTGAAATTTTGCATTACGCTTAATTTCTTCATTAGGTAACATCGATATCAATTATAGCGTTTATTTAAGCGAATTGTTTAAATTGGGCTTATGGGTATTGTGTAACCCAAGGTGGTGACGATAATAACGCACAATAAATAAGATTGTAAACAGAGTACAATCATGTAACATTTAGGATTAGATACGGTAACGTATGTATCCACAAGATATCTCTAAAAAATTTCTGTTTTTGCACAAGGAGACTTCTACAAAGAGAAGAATATGTTCCTGGATGCCTGTAGCACAATTTCTCATTTGTCTAACTGAGGGGATATAAAACGTATTGTCTTATCTGAATTTTTGTCTTCCTACAGGATATCTCAAGAATAAAATGGTCCAGTCAATTGTTTACGACTTCAGGGAAGTCAACACACATTTGTCACTAATAATTCGAATTGATTTACACTTACATGTTTCCATCAGCTTAGCCCAAAAATAGATACAAGTGATGACTAGTTATTCCACATATCAAAATTTCATGTTAGATTTTAATTTCGTAGATGAAACCACTATTTTCAAGGACTAATCAATACCCACAAGATACACCTAAATTTGAAAGTAGATAGAAGAAATCTAAATTTTCAAATTGTATTGTGATACTTATCATTGGCGATTTTGTGCCAGTTGGGACACTATTTTATACACATTCTGAAAATTATAATTTAATCAGGAAGACTACGGTATACGTGTTCACAGTATGGGAATTCGTTAGCCAAATTAGCTTTCTATTCGATAGCCTTCAGCTGTCAATAAAAAATATTAAATTCAACTAACAATGTACGACGTGCCCCATGATCCATGATTCTATCGAGTGTCATTGCACCCAATAATTAAGTTGAAATTTGAATTTAACTTTTAACTTGTTAGCTACCATAAACACATAAAGAAGTAGTTATTAAAATTTAAGATTCCTGACTATCTACCTCACTAGTCCTCTGATTAGTATTGTCTATATTGTATCATTTGATAGTAAAACCTAATTTTCATAGTATTAAACCCAAATTATCACAAAATAATCGTTTAATATATTAAAATTGTACGTTTGGAGGTTGTTATTTTTTAATTGGGTATAAATCCAGTAATTTGTTTTAACCTTAATCACTGATTTGTACCCTATTAGGTTGAAACTATTATAATCAGGTGAATCAATACGGCTAAGAATGTTTTTTATATTTCAATTAGTTCTACCAACAAATAAGTTTTGTAATTAACATATTTGTTATGTCTGTCAGGAAACGAATCTCTGCTAAAACACACCCCTCTGTTTAACATGTGCGGCATGCCTCGAATTTTCAAAGTTCCCCAACTTGTTCAGCATGTAGAATTGTTGAAATTCGTTTTGGGAAAATGTTAAACAGTATTTTCTGTATTATTCATGGGATGTAATCTAAATGTGTTAAATATTTATAGCTACTGTAAAAGTTGTGCCACTAAATCTCTTTGCAGGCATTATTCATGGTAGGTACATAGTAAAACAATCAGTTTTATCAACACAATTCATAATTGGTTAAACTGTGGGTGGAGTATTTTTTTAAAGAAGTATTATTTAACCTACGTATTTTTTTTTACTAGATTTCTTATTCTTAAAAAATTACAGAAATCTTCCTGATAAATTACACCATAAAATATGTGCACTTTAGGTTTGTTGAGACCTTAAATATACGCTTCTATATGAAAATTTAAATAAAATTTTAAGTTTAGGATATGTAATTTTAATTGTTTTCATTTTTGGATGAGTAAATGCCGGTCATAAAGGCTATGACTTTTACTTTTATTTCCATCATTTTTATATCGTTTATTCTATCAGGTTATTCATTCATAATAAAAACTATGACGGTACTTTCCATTAAACAAATAGATTAGAAAAACATAATAACTGAGTATAATTAACCAAATGTGGTTAGAATACTAATAAATTGTCTCTTTAAATTAGAGAATATTAAATTTATACATTTTTGTTATTACGTGTGTAATAAAATCCATCTTAAAACCTAGAAAATAGAAGTTAACATACAAATTAACATAAATAACTTTTCACTGTAGCCAATGAAAGTAATTTTCCAAACCCCATACATATATTATAATATCGAAGTTTTCAGTACAGGAAAACAAGGATAAAATTTATTTTTTATATCATTGATTATGATTCACAGAAGCTGTTACGCAATCAGTTTATTTTAATGTGTTTGATACAGTTGTGGTAACGAATATTTTTGTGTTATTGTTCACTATTTAATATTGAACATTCAGAATAATGTTTTGTAAACAACTGTAAAAATGTATGACACAAAGTTCAAAAGTTTACATATATGTTTACAGGTAATCGTTCAAAATGGTTCATCAACCGTTCTCGCTTATTGCAGATGTGTTCTCACGGCCACCTATTTATTCAGTAGCCGTGAAACTGCTGTTTTAGGTATCGTTTGTAGCAAATGTGTGTTGTTTTTGGTATTCGTTTGTAGCAAATGTGTGTTGTTTTTGGTATCGTTTGTAGCAAATGTGTGTTGTTTTTGGTATCGTTTGTAGCAAATGTGTGTTGTTTTTGGTATCGTTTGTAGCAAATGTGTGTTGTTTTTGGTATCGTTTGTAGCAAATGTGTGTTGTTTTTGGTATCGTTTGTAGCAAATGTGTGTTGTTTTTGGTATCGTTTGTAGCAAATGTGTGTTGTTTTTGGTATCGTTTGTAGCAAATGTGTGTTGTTTTTGGTATCGTTTGTAGCAAATGTGTGTTGTTTTTGGTATCGTTTGTAGCAAATGTGTGTTGTTTTTGGTATCGTTTGTAGCAAATGTGTGTTGTTTTTGTATCGTTTGTAGCAAAGTGTTGTTTTTGGGTATCGTTTGTAGCAAATGTGTGTTATTTTTGAAGTTGCTATCGATCCGTTTGTCGAGGCTTGGTTTAGGAATATTCACGTAAAAGGAGAGACTGCCTAGACATTAGTATAGGATATAGACCATCTCAGTGATGATGAGCTCGTAATTTTGATGGTATGCGCTAGTACTTGCATTAAGAAGCTATATAAATTATTACCTATCGATATACATATAGTAGTGCATTTCACTATAAACCACACTATCAGTGTAGCAGTAAAAGAGACTAAATTATAAAGTGCTTAACTTCAAAATACAGTATATAATAAAACAGCATTACGTATTACAAATTTCACTTATTCTATAAACAGTAGACTCGCAAACAACAAAAGCCAAGACTGTAGATTTACAGGTAAGTAATTTTTTATGAACGTTTTAATCAAACTATGAGTTAAATATTTATTATAATGTTATTAAATTAAATTCTATGATTGTTGACATATTTAAGTTTATTTGTTATGTATTAATTATTATTGTTATGTTAGTTATATTGTTAATTTGGCTTGTTTATTTATTAATGCTTATTTATTGAAGGGTTGCAATAAAATATTAAATATTTATTAGAATGTATAAAATTCAGTTCTATGACAGTTGAGTTATAAATAAGTTTATTTGTTATGTATTAATATTGTTATTGCTATGTTAGTTATATTGTTAATTTATTGTTATTCCTTCTTGTAAGTTATTATATATGTATAGTTTGTTGTTATCAAATTATATTGCTTATAAAATACAGGGAGATGGTGGTACAACAAATACTGCATATTATATAGCCATATAGAATAAAGTGTATAATAATTAAATACGCACGTGCGAGTGCACATGGGGAATGATAAAATGTAAAATTTTTTTGAATAAAGTTTTTTTGAATTTGAATTTGAGTTAAACCTCTGAGAAAATAATTAGCCAGAACATGAATTTATCTAATACAAACAAAGCAGAAATGTTACATTAAATTCGCATGAAACATGTCGTAAAATAAGTAGTAACTGAAAATTACATCGTTATTTAAATTTTGAGTAAATAAAATACTTATCACAAACACATTTTAAATATAAATTTTGGAATATAGATTACTTGTGTAACAGACTAAAATTAATGTCCTACTTTTACAATATCACTCTTGAGGAGAAATAGATCTTTGAGGAAGCCTCTGGTAAAAATATGTATTCGAATGTCAGGTAAGCCCAGATTTTAGTACTTTACATGAATATATTCACAGCTTTGTTTATTAAAATTGGCTTAACAACAGTGTTTTAAATTTAGTTATGATTAGATGTTTTTAATTCATCACTGCCGCTATCCGAAGTAAAAGCTATATATTAACTTTGGCTTTGCTATCTGCATTACACTACTGATCAAACACTGTATACCTAATATTTTAAGCCGATGTTTCTCAGATAACTTTTGACTATGGAAAATAAATATTACAAGTTTTTTTTCAACACAAAATATTGTTAGTAAAATTTTTCAAGTCTTTCACTTCATTTCCCGGATGTCAACGAATAATTTAAAACAAATTATTGTTTGAATTGGTCCAACTGTTCTTAAGTTTAGCGCTTTAGCAACACATTTTAAGATTCATTTTTATTTACAAGTTAAGTCTTAAAATAACACAACTTAAAATAAAAAGTTTCTATTCGCATTTGGGACCTCCTCTAACTGGGCCCAGAGTGTTTCAATGGGTTTACAATTTGGTCCTGGAAACTACCTATCTCATAGCTAGCTTTAAATTGAACTGGTACAATTTTCGAAAATGGAGGTAAACTTGATTTCTTATAAAGCACTCGGTATATTATTTAGTATTTTGTTATTTTCCATGCAAAAAGTAAACCTTAGGCTGTATTCTTGAAACTGTTCTACGTTTTTTTTAATAATGGAGATATGAGAGCTCAAAGTATTGAGATACTTGATATTTTCAATTGAAAATGTAAGATCTTGAATATAGGAATATTTTCTTGTTCTTCTAATTTTATAAAATGCTGGTATTTTTAAAGTTTCACATGCCAAATTGCATTAGAAACAAGGACATGTTCCCCACTTAATGTTTGCTGTTAGCTTAATAGTATCGAATATCACTATGGTGGCCCATATCAAGACATCCTTTATAACTGTATCAAATTCCTTTGACATGCACTAAGATTGTAAAAAAAGGCAATTTTTTAAAAATAAACTTAAAATTAAACTATTCGTTTTAGTTTATATTTACATTAATTTAATTTTAGATAATAATAATTATTATATTCCCCGTAAATTCACTCGGAGGACGGATTTAATAAAATACGTTTTATCTTGCGAATTATTATTTTACATAAATGTAATAATCACTAAGCATTGTGATGTTCTAAATTTAAATATTTTTAAACTCCAACTACCTCGATGGTTACATTATTTCCGAATGATTTCATTGGTTCACCTCCGACAAGTTTATAATCCATACTCAGGTCATTTGCTCTCAATGTATGTCCACGTAATGTTTCTTATTGTAAAAGTAAATGATCAAGCTTACGTTATCGACGAGTTTCATTTTTTGAAAGCCTTGTGTTGACCCGCTTCATGCGATTAAATTATGTTCCCCAGAAACAAATCAATATTAAAACTTACATGATTAAATTCAATTAATTGCAACAAAGTATTATTTAAGTATGGGAAATTACGGAAACATTCATAATATGATAGCTATACAATATTAAAAGTCAAGAGGCATAAAATTGTGACCTCTTTGGAAAATATTATTTCGGAAACCATCCTCGATGAGGCATTAAACCTTTAGCAAAAAAATTAGTATTTAGTTATATATATATATTGTCAAAGAAAAATGATTTCTAAAGCATTGTTATTTTACAAATTTAGTGGTATGTAATGTCGTTTAATGGACATTTTTCATGTTATTTGTGTTTTTTTGGTGTTTTTTATAGACATTATTATCAGAGCCTAATAACTAAAAATGTAGTTTTTCGTTTATGTGGGACTAATTAACCTTTGATTACAGTGAAAGTTAAAATTCTTCACATGTAAATAAATAAATGCAATTGTTTAATAAAGCAATGAATTAAATATAAATTTATAAAAGAAACAGAAATAAGTTAAGGACATCTATTATTTTTAAGTTACAGAGAACATTCGTGCATGAATATTCGAATATTCTAACAAACTCTTGATCAACAGAATATCGGCCAGGTTCTTTCCAGTAATGGAAATCCGATAAAGGAGACAAATGTTGGCGTGACACATTTGACTCTACCTTGAATGGCTTATCGGAAAAATCACTTGTGAACGAATTTGAGAATTTTGAGATTGTTTCAGGCAATGAACTTGATATCAGACGTTACTTTTAGGCTATTTAAGTTTTAATTCGTGTTAAGGCTATAAAGTATTCTTATCCATTTATAGCTATGTTTTAATTTCATAGTTATTGAATAAAGAATAAGATAATTGCAATAAACTTTCATAAAATAATCGTTGAAATTTCCCCTCAATAAAGAGTGTATCCCTATACAGAGCAATAGTATTAATATTTTACATTTTTAAAGGTCTAGAACTTTCTAACGTATGTAAACTGAAATTTATGCTTCAAAATAAATCCACTAGAATAATTACACAAATGCAACTTAGAGAATTGCGCTGGCCAGCATTCAGAAATCCGGAACTAATACAATTACCCTGCCTCTGTTTTTTTGGGGACGTATCTTTTTTTATATGACAAAGTGCACAACTATAAGGCACGGATAGCTAATGAACTTTAACACATGAGCGTTTGCCTTCTCAAGCATTATTCCAATTTTTCAACAACCAAGCAATTCGATAAAAAATGCTGTGATGGCCAAGGCATTTAAAAACTCGTCTGAAAATCCCATTGACTTCTAAGTTTGGGAGACCACGTGAATGAGGTATAAATTAATGAAAATTGGGTTGAATTTATAAAATTTTTTTTTATGAATAAGATTCAAATGTAGTGAACGAATGCATCATTTTATCGCATCGTACACTTCAACAGTTGCGATGACATGTAAATGTTTATACATAATAAAACTTCTAATTATTACGGTTTCCTCCCATAATACTTCTGACTTACTTAAAATCCCAATTCGGTGTTGCCTCACACTTACGCATAATTGTCTCTATCAACTCCTTCGATATCATAACGTGATCCTCCCCCCGGATACAGTCACAAAACTTATTAGTATGAGTTATTAGTATACATTCAATATTTTCCACGAAGTATTATTATATTTATCTCCAATAGGTGAAGGAAATTCAAATTTATCCTTCTTTATAACAAACCTCGTCTGAGCGAGTAAGACGTGTATCTTGTTTGGTACCAAGTAAAATGTTGCTAAGTATTTCCATTCATAATTTCTTTGGTACAGCTACTGAGTCTCGCCTTATGTATCAACATTAATAATCAAATTTGTTTTTATACTTTAATAATCAATTATATACGTTTCGCCATGATTATAATTCTATTTTTACAACCTTGTTTTGTAATATTGTCTCATACAAAATGCTGCAAATTTTGATTACACCTTATGTATAAAAAAATAATATTTTTGTATTTTTAACAAGAATTCCTTTCAGATTGGAGTAAACACATATGAATATTATAACAGGTGCTGTCAAGAGTGATTGATGATATGTTTAACGTAACGTATTATAGGATCCACGTGATTGACTTGTTGATGTTCCCCAGACAGTTCCTATAATAGAGAGAATATTACTCGTAAATTTAAATGAAAATGTGACTAATGCTATATAAATAAATTATATAACTGAAGATTAAACTATAACTACATTAGTTAAATATAATTTTTATATTTGCATTTTTACGAACCTGAAGGAATCCTAAATAACTGGTATTCGTGATTTTAGACAGTGTTCAGTATCGTTATGAAGTGAGTAAGTGCACGGTGATATAAATTAACTTTTATTGTTAATTCCGAAATAATGGTGATTGTATATCGTTATCGAATAAAATATTCTTGACCATTCCCAGGATTTTAGTTATAGTTAACTCTTTACCATAGTACATATATTTCTTATATTAAAAATCAATTTTGGGTAATTATTTATTTTACTATCCACAATCATATTAAAAAAAGATCCTCTTAAGTTATGTAAAAGTAATAATACTTGTTATAAGAACTTAATTTGTGAATAGCTGGGAGGAGGATAATTGTTCCATATTCTACTTAACAAGGCGTAGGCCTAATTTAATTGATTAAGGTAAATCTTGTCCATGTGTATTTTAAATGTTTAATTCGCAAAAATCACTGTTACATTATCGATGATGCGAAGGAAATGCCGATAACTCCATTGTGTCCACAATACAAATGGTGTAGCCAGTATAAAGCTTACGCCCGTGTATTTATAACAGAATTTTACAGCTTTCGAGTTATACTTGTAATGAATAGTAATTATAACCTTACGTTAGGCGTAACAGGAAATATGTTTACGCCTGTGTGACACCTCGGTGTTAACGCCCCAAAATTTTAACAAATAAATTAGTTTAACCTAATACTACGAAAATGTCTTATTGTTACTTTAGTGATTATTTTAACCACCTTTATACTTGTAAGACCTCCACAATATGTAACAACGCTGCCGTACACATCAAATTGCCATCCGGATTAATATAGGAAAATATAGGCGTTAAGGCCACTTCAGAAGAAAGGGACAGGAGTTCTGCCACAGCCTGTATATGCATTAAATTGAAGCCCGCGGTGATGCGACAACACCGGTGTTGTCGCAGCCACGTGTGCGGAATGCGCTGAAATCAGCAATAGTTGTGTTGTACGCAGGCCTTGAGCAGTCTAAAAGCACCATGTACTTTGTTAATTACTAAATGAATCGCCTAGGCGGCAGCACCTCTCAGAGTACCATACTAAGACGAAACGCGCTCTGATTGGTCTGGAGCCTTGGCAGCGGGAGGATCGGGCGATGTTGAGGGCATGCTCGGGGAGTCGGCTAACTTGTGCGGAACGCGACAGACGTTAACTTAGGCCCTCTCCTCTCCTCTCTCTCTCTCTCTATCCATATTTTAACTTTTCAGAAGCCAAATTCTAAATTCTTAATTATGTCAATTATTATAATTATTTTACATAATTATTTTATTAATCTAATCCAAAGAGTGTGCTAATTTTAATAAATCATATATTAGTTCGAGTCCGTTGTTTTATTTTGAAAAGTTTATACAACCTTCCTCGCCACGAACCCAAGAGAAGATCTTTCGCCTCCCACTGGGCAAACGAAGGCAACTTACCACACCTGTGTATTGATAACATCATTGCAAAGCCTTCGAGCTTTTTGAGTCAGTTTATTCCCAGAATTTTCTTGATGTAAAGAAAACCCTTAATCAATTTGTAGGTATAAACCTTGTGCTACGTTTTTATTCCGGTTCGGAAGAAAAAGTGTATACAGTTGTAAGACAATTTATTGCATAGCAATATTATAAGGTAGTATACATATATAGCGGCAACCAATAGAAAAAACATTTCACAAAATGAACTTTCTAAACTATGAAATGAATATATAATTACTATTATACCAATCACAAAATCACCATAATATTAAGTTAATATGCATATGAACATTTTTGTCATAAGAAGTTGGCAGAAATACTTGTTGTAATAGTCAATAAAGGTTTTTTAGATTAGCAATGGACTTTGGCATCTGCCTTTGCTTCATTTAAAGAGCTATGCAAAAAGAAGTAATTATCTTTATCATTTCTTTTACTACGGTATTTACATGTTTCTACTGAACATATATGTAAATGTTGGTGATATGTATGTGAGTGTGTGTGTTTTTGGGGAGTAGAAACAATACAAACGAAAGCCTCACTTTGTTGTGACGTTTATTCCTCATAAACTTGGCTTGTAATATAAGTAACAACACCAGTTCCATATCTCCCGCACACAGAACAGAGGGTGTCTTTTATTGGCGGATAATTTACGTTACAATATGATCCATCGTTGAAGAGATTTTTCAGTTAATTTAAAGCTTTAGAAATAAATAAATTAAAATGTATACTGTCAGTACGACAATCTAAAGTTATTTTGTTACTACTTCAAGAGACAATTAGTAAATTAAATTATATACAAATATGAATTAAGCTAACAGTAATTTATTTTAATAGTCCTAACAAATACTTCACTAGAGAACTTTGAGTGTATAGAACTAGACCATTAAATACAGAAATAGTAAATTTTGATCAGCAGAAAGGGGGGGGTTATGTTGTCCGTAGTACATAATAATCGAATTGCACGTACTAGTTACTGTAAATTTATTTTCCCTTTTTAGAATTTTCAAAAAACACAGCTAATTTTGAAACTTACACAATATGAACGATAAACTATGGCATAATTATTTTACTATATAAATGTTACTCTTGATGATCTGTGACTCATCACATAACATCATTTTAAGTTGACCTATAGTATTTTTACAATGCTGTCAGTAGGCTATATATAAAACTAAAACTATTTCTACTGGTGGAGGAGCACCCATCCCCAGGTCTAATTACTAAGACGCCGTAAACCCTTTACTAGCTTTCCTCCATCTAAATCTAACCAGGCTTTATGAGCTTATTAAAAACAATTTTCGTAATAATTTCCATATAATGCCAAAATGTTTAAGGATACAAACTGGTGCCCAGATTATTGACAATACTCAAACTTCTCCTCACGATATCTGCATAACAAGCACTTGACACACTTCTAGCTTTCCTCTCTTTGGTAGGAGTATGAGAGGCAGAATTAACTCCGTCTAACGGTACTGGAGTATTATAGACTGTTGCAGGCTCCCATTGGTTCAATTTCGACTGACTCGACTGACTCTTGGGTGTGTTGTGCCAAATAAAAGCTCGCCATAGTATAAACTAATTTCTAAAAAAAAACTAGAGATTTGCAAACAAACAACACAACTAGTAAATTGTTTGCGTTTACATAAAAGTTTTTATAAACCTATCACCGATAAAAGCTAGATAACTTCTCCCATTTTATGACTCTGTCCTGATGGAATGAAGACCTGCTAAAACGAGAAGGATAAATTTCTGTAGCAAAGATTCGTACCTTTCTTAGAAAGGTATTTGTGACAATATAGTGTAGAATATGTCCGAAATAACGTCTCCACCGATGAAAGCTATAGACATTCGGTATCTCCATAAAATCGTGTTATGTTATGATTGTTGAATATTTCAACAATCAGATTTACGTCGACTGTGCAATTATAACATATTATCATAACATATTTTAGGAACACTCGATTTAATTATTTTCAATCTTTGGTATTGATCTGAATTACAATTCAAGCCATTCTAAGAACTTTATGATAGTTAAGTTGAACTTGTATCGTTAAAATCTCTTATATCAGCGCGCACAAAATTGTTTCAATGGCTTTTGCGGTGGTGGTATATCGCTACTGACCATCAACTTTGATATTGCAATGGTTAGCTGTAGCAATTACTAATGACGTTGATTTATTTCAATAGATGTTGAACGGAATCAATAAGTTTCCATTCACGTAAAATAGGCAACAGTGGGTGTGAGGGGTTGTAGCGAGGAAATCAATGTACCACCCAATATCGGACTGTTTTTGTGCGGGCTACTATAGTTCTGGTACTGAGTACAGAAGACACTCGACTGCGACACTTGACAGCAGGAAGGATTACGATGTTGGCAGCACTACGAATACATTTATTCTTATGATTTATCTGCACCTAACCAAGCTATTTATGCGGCTAATAAAATTTCTTTTCATTTAAAACAAAATATCTCTATCTTGATAACTCTTTCACTCACATACTTTCTCTCGTTATATTTTCGATTAAAAAATATAAAATATATATATTATAATAATACGTCTCAAGTATCTGAACTATAAGTATCTGAAGGTAATAATTGACACCATAAGTTTTATTCCTCGTTATATAATAAAACGCTGAATGTTGAAACAACCAATTTACTATAATGGAGAATTAGGTTTAAGTGTTCATTTTCACTTTAAAATGTTTTTAAAGTAATTTTAAATTATATTTATTGATGGATTCCTTGCATTAAGGCAATACGTAGTTTTTAAACTTGTTCCTACTAAGTGACACCAAATTAATGAAATGTTTTATAACTTTTGTTTCCCGTATGATACCGAGGTCACTGCAATGACTTTATTTTATAGCAGTCGTCTTTACTCTTTTAAATTGCGTTAACTTTGTCTAGACAAATAATTATTGAAATTAACAAGATCTAGAATCTCTGTCTTCTCTTTCTCTCCAGTTTGAAGTTAGTGGTGGACGTTTGGTAGAAGGAAACAAGGATACGCTGCTTCCCTTCTCCTTCTAATTGTAATATTGATATTTTAGCTAAATTGAATATTGTGACTGACTGATATTACGATTTTTACGAAAAGAAACGCGGAAACTACCATAAAATCTATAAACGTGTACTCCATCAGTAAATAAAAAATATTCATATTGGATATTTCAAGTATGTTTTTCTCTAACGTGCATTCAATGAAATAAATTATTTCGTAATTTGGCTGTCTTCTAACTGCGTACTTAAGTTTTTTATTCATTTATTATTTATCTGTATTATTATTGAACAGTTTTATACTAAATTATATAAAAAGCTATAAAGTATAAAACACTAAACATTTATTATATTTTCAAACTATTAGAAAACAATGTTTTAATTATTATGTAGTTAAAATAATAGCATACTATATATATTCAAATTATTCCAGTTTGCTTTATATATAAGACATGTGCAAAATCTTATTTTAAATGAATTAACAAACATTATATGTCATTTCGATAAATAATTAGAGTAATCTAACTAATTAATACATTTTACAGACAAAATACTATTTACATATAACGAACACCATTATCATTTTTATACTACTTTTAAGGCATGCAATATATTTAAAATAAACTAACATGTAAATTACAAATGTTGTAAAATAGACACATTTTTATGTTAATATTGAGGTTTTATTGTATGATAAAGCAACAATATATTGATTTGTACTTAAATTAATTTTATATTACTCCAAAAACGAAGATTCGTTTAGAAAAAAATAGTAAATTAACTAGTATAACCCAATATATACTTACACATATTATTAACTACCCTGTTAAATTTATTTTTAGAAGTTATAAACATGTTAAGGTTATATATCTGATTTTAGCTTAAATTATTAACGATAAAATGAAAGTTTGTACTAAGCAGTAAATAATTAAATTTATTGCATCCTACCTTGAAATTAAAACAGTAAATGTGGAGGTTATGGATATATTGAATTATATTAGATTCAAACATCTGCTTTTAATATTCCAATTAAACTTGAAAGTCTAGCTTAATGGATTATGTATGTGACAGTCTGGTCAGCAGTTTTAAACAGCAAAATGAATTATTTAATAGTCAGTACACAATCGTGGTTGCAATACTCCTGGAAAGTTATAATCGTTAAGTTTTATAACTGGAAGATAACTGTATAGAGAAATAGCAGAATTCAATTTTCCCGAGTACGTAATTGCGGAGGGCTCAGTAAGTGATAGAACGAGTTTCATTCACTCGTACAGTTTCTACTTGTAAAGAAAATACTTTACTAGGAACTATTATCAATATTACTAACAATAATAAGATTGCTTTAAAGCAGTATGTTATAATATTATATTTTTATGCACTTATACATATTTATAACAATAAAATTATAGAAATACATTTGTACAAATTATTAAATATTGTTGCATTACCCTGATATTATTCCTTAGACTATAACAGCTTTTGTAGTTGAAATTAAAAATATCAAAGGGTTTCATGCTATTTTTAATTTTATAAAGAATGTCAAAAATTTAAAATAATAAAAATATACAATTAAACACGGCAATTTATTCAGTAAACATTATTTAACGTAAACTGACTTAATATGTATGCAGTATAGGGGCTTCACTGGCGTATATCATTCTTCAGTACCCCAGCTCATATTTTATTCATGTTTCATCGCATAATTTTTTTACATTTTCCTTCACTTAAGTGGTTATTGCAGTTTTCTGCACTTGGTTTGTTTTATAAAATAAATATTAAAGAGGTTTGTGTATTGCAGGCTAACATAGCTATTTTATATGTACAAAACTTGGTTGCTCCACCAGACTTAGCGAACGTTTATAAATGATCATAGTCCACTCATTTGTGCAGCTAATGAGATAACGAGAAAATCACACCTCTTTACCTAGATTATACTATAGTAACATGAGCTAAACTCAATATTCACAATGTACTGTCTCATGCATTGCAAGCACAATCGGTATTATCAGCAAAAATGGGATTATCACAACTAACATTACAAGTCCTTAAGAATTAATATTAATAGCAACGTATGCACAACAAGTTTTGGTACGAAACATATTCTTCTTAAAGTACCGATAAAAAATATTACTATTTCTGAAACTGAAAATAAAATTAATTGATTTCAACAATATATAACTGTTGTTTATATCTACATTTAAAAATAAATTTAATTGTGTACATAAAATATAGTCTACTGGTTTATTTGTGTTTAAACAAATTACGATTAAGTAAACCGTAGTGCAAGTCATTCAAAATCCAAAAGGACATTCAACTGAAAGTATAGAAGAAAAAAGCTGCAGTGTTGGCAATAATCCTATTAAATTTACAGTCAGGATTTATCCCTCACCCTCTCCTTTTATGAACCATTTCTTCAACCAAGAGACACCTTAATATGTATTGTACCCAAAACAGACTCATATAAAATATATTATGGGTTGCGTGATAACTTGCAGGAACTACGTTTTAAGAACATTAGTTTATTTTATATTTTAGAAATGCTTTTATTTCTTATACTCCAGTGTTAATGTTTTAATTGTTTTAAATTTTCTGTTTATAAATATATTCTTCCGCTGATTTAATAATGAAAAAAATAAAGTCATAGGGAAAGTTTATACTCATCTAACTATTGAATTAGGAAGAAACCAGTTATCATGTCTGAAAACGTTTAGTTTATACTTCTGTAATTAACTAAGAGGTAAAATGTTCGTAATCCTGCTATGCTATTAATTTTATACTACGTACACATTATTTGACCATTGCATACGTTATCACTAATTAATAATAATATTAATGAAGATCAGGTTTTTCTAAAACTTGTGTCATTTCTGAATGTTAATAGAGTTTGTGCAACAACCCCTAAGGCAAAGGTTTTAGAGACTTGAATCCTAGTACACAGATTCTGTTATGACTAAATAATGACAGTTTTGACTTTGGGGTCATAAGGTCCTCTTAGAGCTAAGTTCCTTACAAACAGCCAGTTTGGTAATGACTTAGTGAAGATTCTTCATTGTATAATTTTTTATTCTATAAAATGGCATCATTTTACTATGATTTATTAGTAAACTTTCGTTTAAAAACATGTAATAAATGTAGATGAATGCACACTTAAGCATCTTTTGAGCTATTCTACCATTTCACTTTCTTTACGTTAAATGTCACGATCCTAGTAAATTACAGGTCCTTCAAATTCAGCATTTCACTATTACAACATATAAACCTGGTAACATGGCTATAATTATTCCATAATAAATGGTACAATAAAGTATAACTACACATTCCTTGACATATTTACGTATCGAGTTTTTAGTTCAATCAGCATCATGGTTGCATAATATTAAGTGTAATTATCTAGATAATTATACTTGGGGAGAATGAAATGCAAAGAGCAATTCTAAATGAGAACATTATTAATTGATGCAGCATGTCATTTAATACAATGCATAATGCAACAGTTCAATGGAACATAACAGTTAATTAACATAATACATTTCTTCAAATCATTGAACTAAACAACTTAATTGTGTCACCTGACTATATAATATAGTTATCTTGCAGCTCTTCAATATGAGCATGAAGAGCACATGTCATCACACTTTCCTATCTGGCGTCAAAGAATTAATATACGTATTACAAAATTATCAATTAGTAATTTAAAAAGTAACACTATTTATTGACCAGTTTGGTTCATACAATACACTGTGTGTACCTTGGAATAACTTGCTGCGGAGAGTGAAAACACTTTTCCCATGTGTGTTCGTAAAAAGTGGGCAGGGAAGGGAAACTTGTTTGTTTTGCAAGCATTTACGGGAATACATATTTTCTGTAAGGGATATAGAAAATGCATATTGTCGTTCTTTTAAAGAGAGAAAAGTCTATAATTGGTAACTTGGAATTCCCAAATATTCAAAAAAATATTGCACCAATAAAAAAACAAAATACAAAACCTTTATGAAAAGGATTTTTGATTATTTTTATTGTTTTCATGATATTACCTTGCAATACTCGGCTGCAGATTGTAAACGTTAATTAAATTAACTAAATATTTAATAAATTCTTGTGCCCTCGTTCATACTTCTATACCACATTGGGGAAAAAACAAAAGAAAAAAAAACCAAAACACGATGGACTTCATTACATTTTAAAGGCTTACTTTTACTGATAAGTGACAACTTCATTGTTTTTGTTTCAAATTTGTATAGTATTACAAAGGAAAATGAAATATACACCCATATTCCGAGGCTTTGTGATTCTGCAGCTAAAGACTCCATTAAAGTACCACTTTGAAAATGTTTGTTATATATAAATGAAAATTGTATGGTAATGTGTTTTCATTTGTTTTGTTTAGAAACTATTAGGGAATCAAAATAATAAAAATGTTTTTTATTTGGTTTTGGTATGACCTGCTTTTACTTAAATACTTGTTTACTTGCACTATTATTATTTCTTGGAAGTACATGATCTAGTAAAACATAATACCTGACGCTTATCTAAATCCTTCAACCGGATATGAAGTAAGTTGCATACTGGCAAGTTCATTTTAACATATTTGTAAGGTTTTTCTGAACTGCTTTAAAAATTTAAACATCTTTTATATGTTTATTTTATTTGGCGAAGCACCTATAATTTGTTTATTTAACTGGAAAAAACTATTAGAAGTAATACAAAAGTAACTCGCAAAAACTAGTGACTTCTGATTAGTTTTAGTTAAAAACTACAAATATTGGTTGTGTACCCACAGTGATTTATAAAAATTAAAAATAGGCAAACTATAAATGTGTTTAATCACATTCCTGAAATGAACTTAAGAAACATTGATATTATAATACATACTTACATATGTGGTATTTATGGCAGTAGTGTTCCTCCTGGGTGTAAACCAAAAATAGATATCAGACAAGGTACATTTTGCCAAGCTCCATAACCACCATTTTGTAAAGTAAAAGTTATGGAAGGTTTTTTTTCTATTCTTTATTACTTACACAGAACTTAGATTGGTCGGTGTCTGAAAAGCTTTTGTTTATGTTCATTGTATTTTAAATAAATCTTAATCATATTAAAATAAAAATATTTATTTATGACCTAGTTGTTATAAAGAGGCAATGGCGTGTACTGAAACCAATATATTTTATATAAAAGTACTGATAACAGAGGCAACAGTTAAATACACAGGTAATCGTTTAGATCGATATACAGGTAATACACACTGTTTCTTATTTACTAATAACACAATTATGAATTATTATATATTTTCAAACAAGCAGTACAAAAAGGGTTGTATCATTTAAAAAAATAATAATTTATAATAATAATGATGTAAAAAGGCGAGTAGATGAAATTTTAAATCAAATTTATGGTCAGACATCCCGGGGTATTGTTGTAATTTAAATCCTTCACAATTTCATCGACTTGCAGTCGTTTGAATGTGCTTAAAATTAATGGCCTATTAGCAAATTATAATTTTTATTGTTTTATTTTAATATTCTTTGGATAAAATATTAAGCTTAAACACAGGTTGCATTTTATCGAATGACACGTCTAGCCCGCTTGCCAATCAGAGAGGCATTCCTCAAGGCAACTGCTTAGACCTATTTTGTTCAATTTTGGTGCATAAGAAACAGTTACCTCCTAATTTCTCATTACATAACATTTTGCAATATAGCGTTTATTGCAATCTGCAACAACATCAAATACTTCCAATTTCAGAACTTTTAGGAGTACAAAACTAATATTATTGATAGTTAAAAAAAAACATTTTTTTACTTATTAATTTTGAGTTTAAAATGTAAAATTTATTCTAAACTCCTTAGTTGCTTGAAACTCTAAAACACCCTGAATAATATCCTAAAGTGAGTGGCAAATTGTCACTGCATGCACATAATATAAAAAACTCTCATATATATTCTCTACATATCGTAATTAATTCCATTAACGAAAACATATATTATAACATACTTTATAACTAACTGATTTTTACAGTTTAGTTTCAACAGTTTAGTTTCGATTATGTCGCAGAAAATAATTCTCTCGAAACAGTTTTAAAACAGTCTTTGACAATCCTGAATGCGATATTACACATTCTATTGCATATTTGGTTACATACTGGCTTTGTATGATCAGCTTTTGTGCTTATAGAGCCTGAAGGATCCCATTTAACTATTGACTGGCAGTTATACTGGTTTTGATTTACACAGAAAAAATCCTTTAACCTGATGTTGGTTAGTTAAATAACTTTATCTTTATATTTTAACTGTAAAAAATACATACAGTACTCTAAGTATTAGCATTGAGTTACCTTTGACGACCCAGATTCATCCTTTTTTTTCATATTTATTTAACTAAATTTCTTATCGAAGAAGCTTAAGTAAAGTCTGACTCTACAAAAGAAGACTTATAAACATGTAAAAAAACTATAATTGAAATCATAGACTAAAATTATTGGTAACTAAATTTAAGTTTAGTACAACAAAATTGCCTATTTTTAGTTGGAAAAATAATCTTTTACTTTAAGGACGGCATGAAGTTTATGGATAAACATTAATGAAACTATAAAGTAACAACAGCAAAGATGTTAGAATAGTATAGGGGGTACAAGTCAAGCGAATGAAATTAAAGAAATGTACAGGATTATTTAATTGATCCATGGAACATCCTATGTACAAACCATTAGTTAATGAAATAACGATTATAACATTTTTCCATCCTCTTAAAAGATACCTTTGAGATAAAACTGCTTTTTTAAACATCCCTATTGTATATTAAAGTATTATTAGTATTAATATAAACCTTTCATAGGGTAGAAAGGTCATTTATGAAATATATATATATTCTAAGGAAATTGTATAAAAGTTTTATTTAAAATCGATTTAATCACGAAGTACAAGTTATAGCCACGTCATTTGATCCAATATTGCATGAGGCCGTACGTAACTTAAAGCAAATGTCTGGAATGAAATGCTTCAGACATCTTCCCTATTACCACAGATATAAAGTAATAGCTATTCTTTATTTACGTAATATTTATTTTTTTACGTCTTCAAAACTTTATTGGAGTTGACGTGATGAAGTAAGCCCAACGTTATTTTGGAAGTACCAATTTCTTCCGCAGGGCCCTCTGATTCGACTCCTAACGATAAATAATAGTTATATGAAATTCTCGAACCCTGGAATTTTTCTAACCCAGCTCGACTGGCTATCTGGCAAGTTGCGAATATTTTCGCTTGCCCCGAAAATAACATCGCAAGATTTCAGAAAATCTTTTAATGTAATATTTTTGCTTTATAGAAAGGGTCCTGAGGTGTATGAAATATTAATTGTATGTTTTTATTAATGCAGTAATGATATTTCATAAAATTATTTATTTTTAGTAAAAATTTATATTAAAATATAACGTACACAATTTTCTTACCCATGAAAGTTATAAGTAGCAACTAAAACGAGCTTGCTGAAAAGGTAAGACTAATGAGACAAGAGATGTGGAATTTCTAGTGGTAAATTGTAGATTTTATACAACCATGTACATCCTGAAATACCTCTAAAGATAGACAGGGATCATAAAATATCAGAAAAAATACTTAAATATTCTGTATAGCAAATATATAATGTGGTTACGATGCAAACACAAGTTAAATTCTGCATAATTAATGCTGTCAACACTCTTCATGTAGTCATTCAGCCACCAGTAGCCAAGATATCTGTAGCGTAGCCTACACGTGAGGCGACAAAGGTGCTTTTAATTGATTTAGACTTAGACAGGAGTCCATACATAATAAGATATAAATGCTACCTTAAAAAATGCAAGGTCCATTGGCTTTCTGGTAACAAAATTAAATTAACTTTCGAAATAAATTAGAAAATATAAGTTTTTATTTTGTGTGTTAGTTATAAATATCAGATTCATGGAATTATAAATTTTATGCCAATCATGGTATTTCCACTGTTTGATCCACACTTAGAAGAGTATAAGATCGAAATATTTTCAAAAAGCTGGAGTTTGTTCATTTATGCGCATTTCACGTCACAGACTTTAATGAAAGAAAATATCAAAAAAGCTTTTGATTATTTAACTTTGATTATAACTTGGTAGTTTTTATTTTTCCTCTACAAAATGTGCTCATCAAAGTTGTTTTTTAACTTATATTAATCCATTGCACTAACAAAATGAAAATACGAACGATCATATTAGGTTGGGATATATAATTCCTCATCATTTTGAAGCTTTATTGAAATGAAAAAAAAAATAAAATGTGTAATTTGTAATCTTGTTTATCTCTCAGAACACATGCATGCTTCAATCGTGCTAACATAAGATTTTAAGAAGCAAAATAGTTCGCATACTTCATACATTATATGCAATTAAGTACTCTTTTACAAATAAAATAGCAATAGCAATAGCATACATAATTGTTATTTATTATATTGACACACACACACACACACACACACACACACACACACACACACGCGCGCGCGCGCGCGCGCACGCGCGCGCGCACACACACACACAAGCACGCACGCACGCACGCCACGCGCACACACACACACACACACACACACACACACATATATATATATATATATATGTATATATGTATATATAATATATATATATATATATATATATATATACAGGGTGAATATAAAGTCAGGACCCCCCCCTCTATTTTCTTCTATAGGTAATATAAGGAGATATCCTTTGGGTAGTGGTGCAATGTGGAAAGGAAGTTTCATTTTATGACATTGAACATTTTTTTTGTCCCCCAAAAATGCGAAAATTTTGGGGGCAAACCCAAAAATTTCAAAATGTAAACCCCTATCAAGTGACCCCTCTCATTTTAAAGAGTATGAAAAAACTTAAATAGTAGTGAAAACCAGAGATTGCTATCTCTTTCCTAATCCGAAAATAATAGCCAGTATTACCAAAACAATTTTAATAACTCACCACGTCACGAAGATACGAAAGTGACAATGTTCCAGCTGCATGATCAAGCTGTTGGTGTCAGCTCTACTGTCTATTATAAATAAATAATGCATCAGCTGACTCATACTGCTTATTGTGTTTTGACGATTTATTTACATTGAGGTTATGTATACTGATGATAGTCCAGTTGATTTTGATGTGAATATTTCTTAATTTTTGAAATCAATTCTCAAAAAAAAAAATCTCCAAATAAAATCACTGGATGAATTAGTTTCTAAATCACTCTGTGCCATTTTTTAATTTAAAAATCAACTGGACTATCATCAAGTATACATAACCTCAATGTAAATAAATCGTCAGAACTTAAATAAAATACAGAATTTTTCAAATGCAAACATTCTGGTTGTTAGAGAAAACTGAGACACTCATCTTATTTTACTTCTTTTACTTCAAATCACTTACCAAAAAAGTTATAACAAATGTTCAAAGTGTTTGCCTTCAGTTTGCTGACATTATTCCCAATCGATTGTAGAACGCTGATGTATATATATATATATACTATATATATATATATATATACATAAAATTTGTATAATGACAAAAGCCTTATTTAATTTCAATAAACATTGAATCGCAAAAAAGTACTTGCTCCGCCGAGACTCGATCCCGGATCTCTCACCTTGCCGGTATATATATATATAATATATATATATATAGATATATATATATATATATATATATAAGGTAATATGTTTCTCGCATGTTGACTTTCATGTTGTTTTATTTAGAATTAACTTCTTCATGTTCATAATTAAAATTTAATTATTTCTTAAATGTTTTTAACAAATATTTTTTGTGAAATAAAGTACCTTTCAATGTTATAAACTTAGAAGCCCTTGTGTAAGTATTACTTTCCTATGTTGGCAGTATGTTTTACGTTTCTAACATGATAGACTGTAACTGATTAGTATTTCTCTTAGTTATTTTTATCACCACTTCTTCATAAATGTGTTTAAAATTTAACTAATGTATTTTATGCTTTTTCCGGCATTGCAAATTACACCGGTCTTAGTATTTTTGCGTACCATAGGTAATTTTTGCCTCCTTCTTTCCCCAATCAATAAAATATATATACAACACAGGTCTGAGAGGTTTCCTTCTGTCAAAAGACAAATTTAAAATTTGAAGTAAATGTTAGATATAACCTTTTTCATTTATATATGCATTAGAGTACTGACCAAGCTATAAATATTTAGTATTTTGTAGAATGTAGAAGTAAAATATATTTTTACCAGCACTGACATTTTATTTCATGATATTTCTTTATTGTGTGCTTAACCTTTTACATTAATGTTCGTCTATGCTTTTAAGACTATTAATGTAAAATAATATTAGTTTTAATTCATGAAAAGGATTATTGCGCCCCCATAAAACAATGTTTACACAGAAAATTTGATTGCATTTTACAGGCTCTTTAAATAAATAATGTTTATGTACTGTAATAAATATTTTGAGTCCAAGATGGGACTTTTCACAACTTAAATGTCTCAAAGGGATTTACAAAAGAGGGATGAGCCTATGCATTTACCAGGGACCCTAAGAATGTCCATGGAATTGCATATATGTATATATATATATATATATATATATATATATATATATATATATATATATATATTAAATTGTATAAGTGGCAATAATTATATATATATATATATATATATATATATATATATATATATATATGTATAACATACAAATAGGTTTTCAATCGCGACCTACTATACTGTATGTACAGAGATGTAGGCTTTGTTGAGATAAACATTTCTGAAAAAAAAAATGAATTGCTTTTGACCCTGGATCAAAGAGATTGAGAATTGCCAAATACAGGCATAGCCCTGACAAAGTCACAAAACAAAATTCACGCTTTTATTTATGACTTTATTGTCAAAGAGGCATATTTCTTTCATCTAAACATACTTTGACCCTAGAGACAATTCATGCAAAATTTGAGTTTTTATTTTGACTATCAATGTTTTGAGCTATATACAACAAATATTACACTTCCCTTAGATTTGTAGTTTTAAATTCGTAGGAGAGCTACGTAGCTACTAGTATTGTAATGATAATGACACAAACTAGTTTTTGTTGCTGATACATTGGTATAAAATCATTTAAATTGCAGATAGGTTTTGAAATAATAAAATATATGTTGAATTTTCATAAAATTATTTACTTTTAATTAATTATCAAAACATTCATTAAAAAAAACATATATTTTTACCAGTCGTTAAGTCTGTTTTTATAACTTAATTTACTATTATATAATATTATAGTATGCTTCCTATATTATTTAATAATTTATAGGAATATTTGTATTTAGATTAAGAGAATTGTAAATTTATATAATAAGTGAATTGTAAGAATTGTGATCCTTTGAGCAGTGCTGAATTTCTTGTCGATTCGGGTTCGAGGAATGCCTAGAAGCTTCCTTTTGTCTCTAGGTATTGAGCACAGGATACAGGTCTGGGTTGGATAGGTACCATCCAGCTCAGACATTGTGTTTGCTCAATTTTGATTGGCCAATGTTAGGTTGATTAGATGGTGGGAGGGACTTCTAGATCCTTCAGGTGGATTCAACCAAGTTTTTCAGTAAGGTCTTTGCTGTGTTCTCGGAGAGAGAAGTTCGTGTAGAAGTGATAGCCTACTCTTGCCGTATCGATTTTTCGGTAGGAAGGTTGAGTTTAAGATTAAAATACTTTTCAAAAATTTAAAGTTTGAAGTTTAAATTAATTGATCTATAACAGTTACTTTGGTTAGTTGGTGAAGTCTTCTGGAGATGTGTGAGGTACTGTGAAAGTTAGAATTTTACGTTTAAATAGAAAATTGCTTTATGATATTTTCCTGTTCAAGTTGGTTAAATCAGGAATAGCCTACTGATATAGAAAATTTATTTTATGTTCTGAGATTCTATACATATTTTTGCAAGTTCCTAAATTTAACATTCAAAGCCAAGCAGATTATTCTGGATAATTCAATAATCTTGTAAATAGGAAATTTACAGGAAATAATCACTTTGTAATTGATACAACTTTGAGTTTAACTGGTTGGACATTGTCTTTGTTCATATATTAATTATTAATATTACCTTAATTTGTTTGATTTTTATTTTGAGAAGAAGTCTTATTTTATTATTTGTTTCATTTTATATTAGAAGAAGATTATTTTATTTTGAAATTCAATGAAGATTTTTATTTTGAGTTAGTTTTTGAAAATATTAGCACTGAGAACTTGAAGGACACAATTATTGAATGATTTGATTCATTGTTAATCTTAAGGCTGGACTTGTGAACATTAGATGGGTTATAAATACGAAATAATTGAGAATAAATTAAAAGTAAAAAAGATAGCTTGGCGTTGCTGTATTATTGATTTTAATTTTTTATTAAAATTACTATTTAATTTATACTGAGTTTAATTATTGAATTCCATTGGAACTTGTGCATTCTTAAAATAAAGGATTATTAGTTTAGAACCCAATTGATCGCTCTTATAATAAAACAAAAATAGTTGTAATTGGTTTATAGAAATTAACCTTACTATAGACACGTTACAAATATATATCATAAATATTATTACAGTGTACACACTATTCCGGATAAGGCAACAAACTTGTCGGGAAAACAAACATCCTTAGTAAGAGAGAGTAAAAGTTGTGTACAGCTGTTACTCTATAAGCTCCAAGTTCGAAGTTGCGAAAGACAGGAACAGCTGCAACAACATAAAAAAATGCATTACAAATTTGATTACTTCAATCTTTCATTCATTCTTTTTGTTTTATCTGTATAGCAAATTAAATGTTTATATTTTACTTTTTATAATATTGTAACAATTATAGTTAAAATTGTAATGTGACATTATTATTAAAGCATATAAATGCCTAAATATAAATTGATTTAGTTCTTTTTAAATATATTTTTCTAGTACCTAAACAGTAAGTCTGACAATTTATAATCCTAACAAGTTTTAAGACATACTACATTCAAACTTGGATAGTTTCAACATAGGTTTGGCTAGAATGGACTTTTATCCCGGTCTCTTGACACTATAGATCTATATTTTTCTAAGAAATACAAAATTTTCACATATATTATAGCTCATTTTATCCTCAATATGTGCTGTAGCCAGGGATGCAGAATTAAGCATTTACATTGCGTTGGGAGACAAATGAGACATTGTGTCAGATTAATTAGCGTTAGGCTTTAATTACGCTCAGCCACATTGTATAGTTGGTCGTGCACCATCATAAAACTCACTCTTATCTATGTAGTAATGAAGTTTCGGGTAAAATTTAAAGTCTACAAAGTAAAAACCTTTCCTGTAAATAATTTGCTATCTGATATGGTCACAGTTTTGCTCGTTAAGTTTCACAGCAGTATGATCAAAGTTTCCGTACCAAGTCATTAAATAACGATGTTGGGGTTTTTTAAAAAAAATGCTTAAATGGCTGTAACTAATTATTTTTGTTAACTAATTATTATGAATATAACGGTAATCAAGTTTGTTTAGAAAATGTATTTATTCTGCGATTTTCTTGTTACCATCATGGTTACCCGTAAGATCGGTTTAAATAATACAAATTTAAATAAATAATTCAATATTTGTTTTAAATTTAAAAAAAATAAAACGCCACAGGATATGAATTTATAAGCAAATGTTAATTTTAATATAATTATGAATTAATTTTTCAATTTTAACAGTGTATTTTTGGTAAGCGACGTCAAAATGCAAATAGTAGGCATTGAAAATGTGCTGTATATGTGTGATTGTTTGGCCATATACGTACATTAAGCTAAGTTCAATAGTCTTTATCAGCATTGCTGTTTATACTACAAGAACACATTATTTCTGTAATATATAAATAAATAGCTAAAAACGTATAAACCCTCACAAGATATTTAAAGCCCTATAGGGCTAGCTAAGTTCAGGGAATGAGATCTTCGACATGGGCATATCAGAAACCCTTCACTGAATTCAGAAACAAAAAAGGCTTAATTACATAAACCCTTTTATTAGAGGATACTGACTATACTAATTACTTTTAATTTATTCATTCATCAATAAGTGTTTAAAAAATAATATAATTGTCTAAGCAAGCCACAATCCCAATAACAAAACCAGAGAACCGAACTATGTAATGGGACCAGACCTATATAGGACTCATGCTCACTGTTGATATTTTCTCATTAAAACTGATTTTGAATAAATAGTTTAGTTCAGATCAGTGACTATTGTTTTATTAACAAAATTAAATATTGTCAGTTTAAGAGTCATGCTGTATTAATGGCGTAATGTATATCTACAACCAAAATATAGCGGCACTATATCCTAATCACTAGTAGACTATTACTAATTCCCAGGGTCATTTCAATTCTTAGCTTTAATATGACTTAGTTCTAGAGCTATGCTTCTAGAAAATAAGTTCTCCAGCATGTTAAACGTCCATATGCTAGGTTTAGTCTGTTAAAAATACAAACATTCTTACAATGAACACAGCTACATGTTTAAAGTTTGGTTGCTTACTTAAAATATATAATAAGTAATGGATGTTACTTATTTTAATACAGGAGTATTGGATCAATTAAACTTTAAGGCAAGTGCCTCGTTTGGTACATTTAACATAGTGTGTGTTGTACAAATGTGGTGAAGTGACAAGTCTGCGACAGAAACAGGCGACATGTAGCGAGACAGAATAGCAGTCGTGGAGATGTGTTAATGTGGTTAGAGTTGCGCGCCACTTCATTAAACATTTCTACCTCTGCTGCTAACCTTGAGACAAATGTAGTGTCTCACTGTTTTCGGATAAAAATTTTAAGACAGTGAAGTGACAAGTCTGCGACAGAGACAGGCGACATGTGACGAGACAGAATAGCAGTCGTGGAGATGTGTTAATATGGTTAGAGTTGCGCGACACTTCATGAAACATTTCTACCTCTGCTGCTAACCTTGAGACAAATGTAGTGTCTCACTGTTTTCGGATAAATTTTAAGACAGTGAAGTGACAAGTCTGCGACAGAGACAGGCGACATGTGACGAGACAGAATAGCAGTCGTGGAGATGTGTTTAATATGGTTAGAGTGGAGCGGTACTTCATTAAACAATTCTACCACTGCTGCTAACCTTGACACAAATGTTAGTGTCTCACTGTTTTCGGATAAATTTTAAGACAGTGAAGTGACAAGTCTGCGACAGAGACAGGCGACATGTGACGAGACAGAATAGCAGTCGTCGAGATGTGTTAATATGGTTAGAGTGGAGCGGCTTCATTAAACAAATTCTACCACTGCTGCTAACCTTGAGACAAATGTAGTGTCTCACTGTTTTCGGATAAACTTTAAGACAGTGAAGTGACAAACCTGCGACAGAGTCAGGCGACATGTGACGAGACAGAATAGCAGTCGTGGAGATGTGTTAATATGGTTAGAGTTGCGCGCCACTTCATGAAACATTTCTACCTCTGCTGCTAACCTTGAGACAAATGTAGTGTCTCACTGTTTTCGGATAAATTTTAAGACAGTGAAGTGACAAGTCTGCGACAGAGACAGGCGACATGTGACGAGACAGAATAGCAGTCGTGGAGATGTGTTAATGTGGTTAGAGTTGCGCGCCACTTCATGAAACATTTCTACCTCTGCTGCTAACCTTGAGACAAATGTAGTGTCTCACTGTTTTCGGATAAATTTTAAGACAGTGAAGTGACAAGTCTGCGACAGAGACAGGGCGACATGTGACGAGACAGAATAGCAGTCGTGGAGATGTGTTAATATGGTTAGAGTTGCGCGCCACTTCATGAAACATTTCTACCTCTGCTGCTAACCTTGAGACAAATGTAGTGTCTCACTGTTTTCGATAAATTTTAAGACAGTGAATGACAAGTCTGCGACAGAGACAGGCGACATGTGACGAGACAGAATAGCAGTCGTGGAGATGTGTTAATATGGTTAGAGTGGAGCGGTACTTCATTAAACACTTCTACCACTGCTGCTAACCTTGAGACAAATGTAGTATCTCACTGTTTTGTGATGTCGGAATGTTATTTTGCAACAATTTTATTTTTTACCCTACATTTCAAAGATATGATTTAATTTTAATATAGTACAATTTCTTAAATGAAAAGAACGTGACATAAAAATCAAGGAACTAAAATGTAAAAAATAATATCAATTTGAGAAAACGAAAGTTAAAATAGCATGCTGTAGTATTAGCATTGGGCATAAAATCAAACCTTCACTGTTATTAAAGAGGGCACCCAATTTTAAGACCAGTATGGTTTATAAACACGAGAGGAAATATTCTCGCGGTTTAGTACATTATATTGATTACGAAGATAGACATAATTTACCTTATTTAAAACTCAGTTGCTGTAACAAAATTTACTCAGTGTGTGTTCCATTACTTTAAATTTAAATAAAGTTAAACTAAATACTACTCTTTATTGTTTTAAAATGGCCATTTAATTACATCAACTGTAATAATATATTATATAAACAATGCGTTTAATTATTTCATACAACATAACATATGTTACAAACTATGATTATAAACAGATAATAGCGTTATGAACTTGTTGTTTGAATCGTGATTATTCATATAATGTTTTAGTAAATGTAAATCGCTTTATCAAAAGATCCATCCTGCATTCTGAGGGGACTTTATTCACTAATGATTTCATCATAATATTTCATCATATTTAACTTAGTATCAGGTGGAGTGATTAATGTTCAAAGCAACTGACACCGAGTAAATTATAAACTTAGTGTTGAGCCCTTATGTAACAGACTAATACATAAGAGGATTCCCGGGGCGGTAATATGCTAGCGCGAGAACCTGGTGCTCTGCTTTACCTCTTGAGTATTAAAACATCAGAAATAATTAATTAGTAAGGCTTAGGAACATATTAGTCATAATTAATGAATAATATTTTCACATAATGTGGCATATGTTTTATGTTGTCTCGGCCATAAAAAAAACATGAGATCAAGGTTAGTTATGTCTAAGAAATGGAACGGTTAAACTGTACAGAAACGTACAAAGAACACTATACAAGAGAAACGTCGAAAAGAGCGCAGAAACAAATTGAGAAAAGGATTTCATATGTGTGAGAAAGAGCAGAATGGAAATGAGCTGTAACTGATGGTGAAATGGATACAAATAGGCGAGATAAGTAACAATGTAAGGGGACTTGGACAGTTTACTAAACTTTTTCAATTAATCTAATCCCCAAATGGGTATAAGCAAATCGATTATAAGCTAAAGTTCCCACATTTCTTTTAATAATTGTGTAAATATTAGATAAATCTAAAATTATTTTCAATTTTGCTATACAATATTTTATAGCTGAGGTTTAACGATTTCCTTTCAAACACTTTGAACATCTAGAGACTATATATGAAAACTCGTATGGATGTAAAAATAATTTTATTTTGGTAGTGCTTATCGTAGAAATATTTTCTAATCATTTGTAGTGCATTAACTAGTTTGAAGTTTTGACATTAAACTAGTGTATTAACGATTGAAAAAATTAGAACGGTCACAACTAAAACGTATCTATCCACATGTTTAGTTATTATAAATTACGATAATTATCTAGTTTTCTGGCATTTATGCTATATAGTTCTGCTGCTACTTCTCTCTGATAGATATACAAATAAATAATGAAACCTGTGAGATAAGACGATATTGTGAATATTGTAGGAGTTATAAAACCCAGAAAGTTTTTATCATAAAAAAAAACAGACGGTTTTATCTTTGCGTTGGTTAAACGGGACTGTAAATCTTCTAGATTGTAAAGGGAGCCAATAAAACATGTGCTGTTTTCATACAAATAAACGACAATACATTCAGTTAAGAGCTGCGATTCCTTTTCAAATATCGTACATAAAGATATATCCTTGGCTCCCTGGCTTATATGTCAAAACTCGGACAAGGGCGAATGTTTCCGGAAGGATCAGTAATTTAATGTCTATTTGCGTTATTTTATCTTTCATTGCTATGGAACGGTTTCAAGAAATTTCTTATGTTTTACTGAGCTTTATGATATCATTATCACCAGAACTATTATTATGAATTTGTCTTACAATATACATTAATCAGTTATTACATATAATTAGCATAATATAAGCTTCAAAAATGCCATTGAATTCATAATTAATTATTGTTTAGTATTACCTGTTTTCCAAATAATTATATTTTATATATAATACTTATATTTGTCCATAAAATATAGATATCTATATATTTCCGTAACTAACTTTTAATTAAGAAAATGTAACTGGGCAGTTTAAAAGTTTTCGTAAGACATTAGAGAAGAGCAGCAATCAAGGTATATTTTTCAATAATACATGCCATTTTAAATTAGGTCTATTTAGAGTGTGGAAGAAAAAGATAACTAAATAGCTACGCCAATATTAAAAGGAACTAATCTTGCTTGATTGGTTGTATCATCATGTAAATTGTTCAGAAGAACTTATATACAAGACATTAAACCCTATAGGGTCACGTAGTATTTGAGCTGGAGAAAGTTTCTTCTACGTCTTTCAAACTACGCCGAACTGCAAGAAACGGAAACAAAGAAGTACACTAATAGAGGGCCGTGAGAACAGCCATGTGTCCGGTAGCAGATCATTACCCGCGCCATCATCTCCCGCGGACGGTAACGAGTTATATATGTTGTGTGTTACAGTGATTGTGGAACGTTACAACTGCATTTGTTGGATAATATTTTCAAAGCTGTGAAATCATCCAAAATATTTAAATATGTATAGCATACTATATCGTAGATTATATAACTCTTATATAACAAATACAGGAAAAATAATCATGTATGCTTGACATACATTAGTAAGGTTACTCATATCATGAAACAATTGAGATCAGGAGTCAGAAAAATTCAGCAAAATGAGAAGTGATAGAAATAAATTACCTTAATATATGCGTTGGTATTTAAAAATTTATTGAAATTTGTAGTAGTATCTAAATTTTCTAGGTGAAAGACGATCTGATGTTAAACATAATTCAATCTTGTTTTTCTTTCAATAAATGTAGAATCGAATCGATCGTAATCCGTGCTATTATTGGAGAGGGTTGGAAGGTATGGAAAGGGTTAAAAAACAAAATGATTAGTTTTTAACACGAAAAATATCTTTTAACATGATATAATTCGGACCATAACAGAAACAAGTATCAGATACATACATAATTGTGGCTTGAGCAGCAGCCAACGAGTTAAAGTTATTTATGGTATCACTTAGGAAATATATTCCGTCACTATGGCCAATGTCCTTTTGATGCATGTGATGAAAGTAATATAAATTGTGAAATAATTAACATTATAGATACCTTGTAATGATAAATGAAATGCTGTAATTGAATGTTACGTTTGGATTCGATTTAACTTAGATTTTAGTTACGTTGTATGGCGCTCCAAAATAAATATCATTAAAACAGTCCAAATTTCTAACAATAGAAAGGATTAATCTCCCCAACTCTGGATACACACTTATAGTTCTTTTATAAGCAGTGAAGTGTGCTTCCCTCATAGTTATTTTTTGTCATTGTTTGTCTTATTTACGAAGAGTAGGTCACTTCCGCTCTCATCATCCGTTTCCGCTTCCGTATTAATGCCACGTTCGGTATCATTGCCTCTCTTGTCAGATGAATCATCTTATATAATTATAAATCTCCCTGTTGTGTCTTAAATTAAACATTCTTTTCCTTTAAACTTCCCATTTACCATCCTTGCTAATTTTTAAAAGCTTTACTCTCTCAATCTTTATTTTTTATCTTCTCTTTGCAGAAGTATACAATTATAAAATATGTAACCTATAGTATAATTTACAGCAAATTTAGTTACTTTGATTTTTATAATTTTCAACATAGTTTTATACATAAATATCGTTTTTAAAGATGTAGAGGTTTAGCCTATGGTTTACCAGCAGTTCATTAAAAATGCAATACTTTTAAATATATCATTATATCGTTTTAATTAACTCTACAGTTAGTGCAAGCGATATTGCACTCACTTTTATGGCAACCACTCTATATTTTTTTCTTTTTAGAATCTGAGTTGGGGATCTATTGATCTGATGTTATGATGGAAATAGTTACCAATAACTACAAGATAGTTCACCGGTATGGTTTGTCATAAGCTAATTCCTGAACAAAGTCATGAATTTGGTATGGCTCAACTCATTCTTTCATGCTCCAGAAAATAAAATTTTAGTAACATATCACTTGTACCCTCATCTCTGCTAATTTTATTTTTATATACATGAAAACTTTTGTCACATTAACCTCTTTCAAACAAATATTTCTCGAATAATTTATTATACATTCACAGTGTGAATGTTATTTGTTTGAGGTAATTTAATTCTTCGTAAATACTCATAGACAGTCCTTCTCATGATATTTGGCTTTTCAGAGTGAATATCGAATCCATAACTTAATTTCCATAATACGAAAAAGCTTCTAGGAAGAAGTATGTGACCACACTACTTTATGTTATCATTTAGTTATTAGTTTTTAGTTATTATTAGAGACAAATCAATTTTAATTTATGCCTCTATCTTTTTGTACACATAATATGTCGAGAATAAACTAATCTACAGACTTTGAATTTTGCATGAAACTTCTATATACTCAACATATGATCACATCGATGATCGCGCATTATGTTATTTAGCTGCGCGTAAGGTAACATTTTGACATTAATCTTATGGGTAACTATGATGGCAACGAGAATATCATAGAATAAATAAATTTGGCAAGAAACTGAGTACTATCATACGAAATATTAACATGCAACAAAATAACACAATAATGACATAAAAATTGACTTTAAGTTCGGCCTAAGCGAAGCCAAACGCGTTTTAAGTGATGTGGCGTATTCTTGCTTTTTAAATAAAAAAAAGTGGAAACTGTGAAATATTCCACATTACCAACTTCTCGAAAACGGTGAACGTGATTTTATTGAAGTGCCAGAATAAACTATCTAATTACCTTCTATTGCCTACAATTCATCCCAACTGGTCTATATACTCAAGGCAGTGCTGATATCTATCACAACTATTGGCATCAAAACATTCAATTGTGAGTAATCAAGGAATTGTAAATGAGATACAGATTTTTCTTCCCTTCTTAAAAGTCTTGAATTTTATCAATATCTTGACCTACTAAGTAGCACTGTTTATTGATTTTGTACGGTTTTATATTGATAAATCGTTATAATGTATAAGAATATCTTAGTTTTTAGACTATAAAAACATTCAATCGGGTAAAAAACAAAGACGATGTTTTCAATTGGGATAAAATCTTAGTTATTTCTTACAGGTATATTTTGTGTATTTAATTTTAAATTTGCAAAAATGCAAGTTTAAACCACTTTTGTTTTTGATATTTTATTGAGAAATAAGAAAACATATACTTTTAAAATTAATTTTACATTTTTCTATAACGTGTAAAAGTGGCTTTCATATTCATTCAGAAATGCTACTTAGCATGTTTCATCCGCTGTCCAAAGAAAAGTTCTTATTTTGCGAGACAAACCCTTTGAAAATATGTACGAGGGTAAGTACCTCTCGTACCTCTGTAAGTACCTTAATACGATTATGAAGTAAAGCTCTACTTGGTATTATAACTTGCTGTTACCTCTGTACCTTATTCTTTATCCAATTTGAACAATATTTGTATGAACGAGGAAACAATCCATTACTGAAATTATTAAATAATAGGAATTATTTAATGTAGGTTAATAATATAATAATTAAATTATATTTAAAAAAAAACTATACTATAACAGAAGAAACGTTCAAATGTAATGTAAACGTTCTATAATTAGAGTTAGCTTTATTTACATGTTTACACGTTCATTTGCAAACGTTTTTAGGATTTTATCCTAAACATCACTTGCGGTATTGTTTTAAATCTAGTTTCGTATTAGGTATGTGTAAGTAACATTCATTAGTCAATATGATCTCCAAATATGATCTATGGGGGCTACTACAGGGCTCCAAAGATCTTAACGAAACCCAGGAACAACTTAATGCTTTTTACATGTATTTCTCAGAAGTTGCCACAATGACTCTTATCTACTCATCAAGGACATAAAAAAGCCACAATAAAATAACACATTTGAAACAAATTGAAAGGGAGATAGAGTGCAAGTATAATCGTAAAAAATAAGTTATTTTACTAATTTTTTTGTACTTATCAGAAGGTTTCCACTCTGAAGATGAGATTAGTAAAAGTTTTCATCACACTCCATATATAACTAATTTTAGTAACTACTTTAGTGTTTTAGTAAGAAAGATCGCTATTCAATTTGAGGACATAAGGCAATAGGAAGGTTTGTATGTCTGTCCGTATGTTTCATAACTTCTCGAAGAAAGGTTCGAGAGATATGAAAAGTGTGTGAAAACACACACAAACATCTGTGAAACATAACTGTACTCTAACTAGACCTAACAGGGCTATTTTAAAAGTAAATTTTAGACAACTAATACGCACGAGAAACTAGTCGATAACAGTGTTTTAATAGTTTAAGTAACGATTAGTAATTTTTAACATCTGGATAACTCTAATTTTATAAAAACATATTTTGCATCTATATAATACGTATAAAAAGTATTTAAATAAATGGTAATATTTTTACTATCATAAAATCAATGCTGTATTTAATATATTGACTTAAAATAAAACTCAAGCAAAATTTTGGAATTACAGTACGTAAGTCACCGTTTTTTACGTATTAAAATTTCCACCAATGTACATGAGTTAGATTTCAAACCTTGATGTTACGTGTATATTTTTTATAATACAACGGAACGGTTACTTTTTTATTTCAATCATTATCATCGATTTTGTTTTTATCGATAAGAGTTATAAGGTATAACTTATCGATAATAATAAACGGTTTCTAATATTTTGTGAACATAAACTTGGTTAAAGTAAAATAATCCGTATACTACTAGTATCCAACAAATTATATACTAACCGTTTGCAGTATCAAACCTAACTCTCAGCTGGTAAGTTTATTAACGCTTATATATTTGATATAAAGATACAAAGACTCAACAAAGGTTTTAGGTATGATAAAGAACTCTGCTCTATAATTTAATATATACAATTTTTGTACAGTAATATTATTTTAACGCTAAATGAATTGAGTCATCCTATAATAATTAAATGTAAGGTTTAACGTGTATCAGGGGCAGCCCGGGACTGTAGCTTGCGGCAAGTCTCTGTATCGTTAGTCACAACCAGGCTGTCACGTGCAGAACCATCTGAAAACGTTATTTTCGTAAAACTAACTTTGAACGTCCTCCTGTGGATAAACGAATATTTCTGTCCCACCGTTAACGTATTGCATTCTTTTTGTACAAACAAACACAAAGGGCAAAACTCTCAGCAACACATGAGCCCATGAGAGTAAGGCATCATTACTTTGATATCTTTCCATAGAGTCCCACTTATAAGCGATTAATATGATGATTTCAAGTCATTACCTTAAGGATTATTAAGAAAACTTGTTAAAGCTGAAATGAACTAGAAAACTCGTAATGTATTGGATATGAGTTAGAGATAGCCCAGGATCAAAGCCGCCTGTGGCCATAGCACTTTGTATCAGAACTATCGACCTAGTATTGTATGGGCTCTAAAACTTTTTTTGTTTGATTAGATCCTTGCACAGCTCAGGGATCTAAGAATACGACCAGAATAAAGCTTAAAAGAAGATCGACCTCTCCTAAAAAAGTCAAGACTAGGTATGGTTTTTATGACAAGTTGTTGAGCATCAATCTAAATACGTTTGCGTTTACGTGAACAATGAGTTTACAATAACTATCTGAGCCAGAGATCAAAGCTAGAGGAATATTTTGAGAACATAGACTTATAAGTGAGTATTTTATATTGCTAAATTCATACTGAACAGCGGGATGAAAATATTACTAGACTACCAGCGAGAATATTAAAATTTGTCCTTTTTATTTAGAATAAAAAGCTAATGAAACCTCCATTGTACTTTCTCCTCAAAGAAGCTTTGCTCTTGGATTCCAGTGTCAGAATTGTCAGGATGGGTAAGGTTAGTCATAGGGGCTTCCTTATTTTGAAATCTTATGAAACAATCGTCCAGAGTTCACTCAAGCATTTTCCTATGATTATCGTTCTATCATCATTATGGAATAAGGTAACATATATAGTTTTTATTACGTTACGATATTCTACTCAAGATTCATCAGGACTTAAGATATCCCAAAGTACACAGGATGGTAAAATTGTATCGAGTCATTATAACCAATCAACTGATATAAATTTGGTTACATATTAATGATGTTTTAAACTGAAATATCATTGCAAAAGTTAAATTTAAACTTTGTAAGCATGTGAAATAGAGCCTTACATTCGTAGGTGCTTTTAAACCACAAAATTAAATTTAGAGTGAATGAGCTCATTTAATACAAAATATGAATAAAATTAAACAAACGTTTTAAGATACCTAAAATGGCCGTAAAAATTTAGAAATGCTTGTAATAACATACATTCCTACAAAACTATCGGTTACATTACATTCATAGAATACATTATGTGATGTATAAAAACGTATTTGGTCACGAGAGAACGTCACATTTTGGACCTGACCCGGTCCTCGCATTGTCTGTGTCAGCATGAATGACATGTCTTTTTTCTGCTCGCCTTTCTGACTGAGTCACGACCAGATCGTCTCCTCACGACCCGATGTCACAATACTATCATCAATCTATCAACAATACTCACAACTGACGACTAAGTTTATGTCGCATTATTCTTTCATAAACTAGAAACAAGGAGTTGTAAATAGGTTAAAATCATATATACCTATGTCAAAGAAGACTTTAAAATTATTTGATTTTGATGAATTACAAAATATATAACTCATAAGCCTAGTAGATTTTCGATTTTAAACAAGATTGGCATAACGACAGGATTCATCGGAAGTATATAATAATCAAGTATCGATTATGAAACAAAGTCTTCTTTGTAACCAAGGTGTACGCCACAGATTAATTCATAATGACTGGATTCATCGGAATTACATAATAATCGAATTATGAAACAAGGTCTTCTTTGTAAACAAGGTTAAGTGTACGCCACAGATTAATTCATAATGACTGGATTCATCGGAATTACATAATAATCGAATTATGAAACAAGGTCTTCTTTGTAAACAAGGTTAAGTGTACGCCACAAATTAATTCATAATGACTGGATTCATCGGAATTACATAATAATCGAATTATGAAACAAGGTCTTCTTTGTAAACAAGGTTAAGTGTACGCCACAGATTAATTCATAATGACGGGATTCACGTCGAGCAGAAGATTAATTTTACCACTGAGTGTTGATTACAAATAGTTATTATACTCAAGAGGGTTGTAAGTTGTTCAGATTGTTAAACTTACCAAAGTTTATCAGGACCCAGGCTATATTTTAATTCTGTGATTTAAGGGTGCGCTCTACCACAGGCCAGAAATCGCAGTACGATGTTTCAAAATCCGCTTGGAGCGCTGGCAAAATCGGTTGTAGGGAGGGCAATGAGTAGTTGCTGTGGAAGGGATCGGAACTTACCGAGCGCCTCCGACATTTGCCGAGCGAGGGACCCGAGTATCGGGACTACGGAGGATCTCAGCTATTTGCCGAAAGAAAATTCGTTTCGGCTCGTAACAACGCACTCGCGCCACGTAGTGTGGAGATCGGCTAAATCAGTATGAAACTGTAACCGGTACCTTTCCTACCGTTACTCTCGTTGGTACAACATACTTTTATTATTATGCAATAAAACGTTTTAGTAAAATATATTTAATTTTTGTTAATTTAAATTCGGTCTACTGAAATATTTGAAAACGAACAGAAACGTAATCATTCCAGTGATATTGTCAGGTCAGAGTGTCTACCGATCTGGAATACGTGGAAAAACTGGGCAAGGCAGGAAATTGTTATGAAAACCATAGAAAATTTAAATAATTGTAATGTTATCAACAAACCTAACATAATTTTTATTAATTCTTTGATACATAATGTAAACCCACACATTTTCTTGTAAATATAATCATTCTTTCATGTTTTTAGAATTATCAGATCACATAAGATTTTTAAGACTAACTAACCACGCTACCAGCAACAGTATATTAAAAAATTACATATTTTATGAACTCAGTTCATATATTTACGACTTAATACACACAGCTACATGTCACTCTCTGTGCGTCTGCCAAATTAGAATGTAATTATAACTTTGTAACACAATAAACTTTACAGAATTGAACAATAGTTACATAACAAAATTCAGCAACAAAAAACAAAGTCACAACAAGACATTAAAATTACAATCAAGCAAAATATCACAAGACCAACATGAGAGAAATTACAGTTTTTACTTAGCAAATTGTATAGGATAAAAATTTACCTGAGTATATTACACTGAGTATATACAGGATGAGTGGCTCTTGGTGTGACAACATTTTTTGGGTTATAATGCAATGTAAAAATTGATACAATGGTGGTTATAAAAAAGTCTTAAACTCCAAAAATTAGGTCTAAAATTAATTATTTTCAGTTTTTCTAAAAAAACCCGTGTTTTTTTGTACGTAAATCTGTCATGCAGTCAATCCGCATTTCCATCACAAAATCCGTAAATAAAGTGCAATATCAGCGTATTCTCCAGTAGTGAACTCCATGACAGCCTACACTTGACTAAATTGAGCAGAAAAATAGTTTATTGGAGGAGTAGAAGTAATTCATGCGGACACTGGTCTTACAAAACAAGATAAGGAATGAATGTACAATACTGTATAAAGTTATATAAGATAAGGAATTAAAACATTGATAAAGGATGTGACCCATTAATCTGTAACTAACCATCCACAAAATTATTTTAAACTGCTTTACTTTTTTGTAATCTTCAATTCCTTGTTTTATGAGGCATTTTATAAAACATAAAAATTAAGTACAGTTGTTATTAAATTGTTTTAATCTTTTTGTAGTTTGCGTGTTTTTAATATTCAAACCGATAAAAGTAGATAACAGAATACTTAACTATGGTCATATGGCATACCATTAAAGCCTATTAAATGGCAAAGTTTTTTAATATGACTTGACACATTCTTGTGTACAAGGGTGTGGTAAAAAGATGGGGGTTCAATTATATTTTAGTTTTTCTTAAACTTAGCAACTGTGCCATTTGAATCGACCTGAAGCTTAGTTTTCTTTTCTTACCGTTTGAACCGATATCTTTTTCAAATTGAAAATTTAAACGGAAAAATCTAAAAATGATGCAGTTTGCTCACATACTTTGCTGAGAAATATCAGATTTACGTACTAAAACACGGGTTTTTTTAGAAAAAACTGAAAATAATTAATTTCAGACCTAATTTTTGGAGTTAGACTTTTTTTATAACCACCATTGTATCACATTTACACTGCATTATAACCTAAAAAAATTTTGTCACACACCAAGAGCCACTCACCCTGTATACTGGATTAGATGCAAAATGAATTAAAATGTCTCTAACATCTTTTCTTCAAATTTTGGAAACAACTCATTTTAGTTATAAAAATACAATTTCTATTACCCTCAATTACGCAAAAAATATTAATGTTGCATTGGAATTAATAACACATACGGACCTATCTATTATATTTAATTGTGTAGTTTGTTTTTTACCACTAGTCTCCATGACTGTAAGGGATAATATAAGGTATACATGTGAATTAAATGAATTACTATTATCAGTTTGCTCTCAGTGGCGTAGCGAAGGGGGGGGGGTCCAGGGGGTCCGGACGGGGACCCCCCCCGAAATTTTAAGACAGATTAAAAAATAAAGCATAGAGCAAGGAGAAAAAAGGAGAGTTATCATTACTCTTGTCTATAAAAATTAAATTGATTGATTAAATTGACCACTGTTAATAATATAATTGTCCTTTCGTTTTAAATCATAAAGTAATCAAACGAGTAAAAGTATAAATCGCAAAGTAACCTGAACCGTAACACAGCGAACAGTTTAAATTAGCGACCACTTCGTTCAAATTCGTCTTGGGGACGTAAAATGACAGCTTAGAATTAAGTTACGACGTTGATTTTAGGTGTCATTAAACTGTAGACGTGTAATATAATTTATCGAAAAAAATATAGACAATCACTTTCGGTTGGAAAATACACTTGAAAAACTCTACTGATTAGAACTTCAACTTATTTGGACTTCAGTTTTTGAGGTAAACGTGGTGTTTTTCAATTGAGTTAGGACGACGATTTTTGTTATCATTAAACTGTACACTGTACTTATATAATTATCGAGAAAAAAATCACTTTTCTGTCGGTAAATACCGACGAAAAGCTCTCTATAGATTAAAGTTTTGACGATTTTGGATTTTGGATAGGTTTTGAGTGGTTGAGGTAAATAAAAGTGGTATTTAGAATTATGTTAGGACGTTAATTTTATGTATTAATTGTAACGCCGACTAATACATATATAATTATCGAGAAAAACATTAAAATCACTTCTGGTTGGAAAATACCGAGGAAAAGCTCTACTGATTTCAGATTTTGACGATTTGGATTTCACTGGTTGAGTCGTTGAGGTAAAAGTGGTACTTAGAGTTATGATAGAACATTGATTTTAGATATCAATTGAACGCCGACTGAAACCTATATAATTATCGAAGAAAATTTTGACAAAATCCCTTCCGGTCCGGATAATACACCGGAAAAACTCTACTGATAAGAAGTTCCGACTACTTTGGATTTCATTGACTGAGGTATTATTTCATTTTTCCTTAGTATATTCCGATTGGAAGTGATTATTTTTGTTTTTTTTACTCGATAATTATATATTTATTAGTCGGCGTAGAATTATTACATAAAATTAATGTCCTAGAACAAAATTCTAAGTACCACTTTTTACCTCAACCACTCAACCAGTGAAATCCAAAATCGTCAAAACTTGAATCTGTAGAGAGCGTTTCTTTGGTATTTACTGACCGGAAGTGATTTTTTTCTCGATAATTATATAGGTAGTGGAGTACAGTTTAATGATAACAAAAAATCGTCGTCCTAACTCAATAAAAAATACCACGTTTACCTCAATAACTGAAGTCCGAAATAGTTGAAGTTCTAATCATGAGTTTTTTAAGGTGCATTATATTGCACTGTTATCTAGTCTGTCTCTCACAGGAAGCCCTCGAGGGTAATCTTGGGTTAACTAGTTCTGGCAATATGCATTGTAGTAAAAAGTAAAAAGTGGAATTTTAATTAAAATGTTAAAATTTTAATTCCTTTATTTTGTAATGGGTAATAGCTGCTCATGTAATGAGATTTGTTTAACAATCAAATGAAGCAATCATACATTAAGTCAAATAAAACCTATTATAGTTAGACTATAATATTGCACTAAACAAAATACCTCATAATGAGGTATGTCACTCATATTTTTGAAAATATTGACATTATTCAATAATTTTATTGTTCCCCAGGAGGTAGAGGTAGTTGTTAAAAACGTTACGAATTTATTGTTACGGAAAAAGTTCGCCAACACTATTTCGGTGATATGAAGATGTATATGAGAGCTTCCACACGACACGATCATTCATAGCATGGGCGCGCAACGGTGGCGCGTAAGTAGTGTTTCGTCCTTGGCCGATGGAAAGACCCGGCGCCGCGCGGGTAGATATTATAAATCAACAAATTGAAGGAACACCAACACTGAAAGGCCACACGTTATATCCTAGCGAAAGCAGGTGAGGGGAAATATCCAGCAGGTAGTGGTGGGAGAGTTGCCTACAGTTTCCCGGCTGTAGCCGCCACGCGCGCCACCTGACAGAGCGTTGAATAGCGCTTGCAAGACCTTTCATGTCTGCCTTATTGTACCTTAACTTCAGAACTTTTTAATAAACCGTTTTGCAGTTTTACTCTTACTATATTCCAATCTACGAATGTCTGTATTTTATTCTTTAATAAAAATTCGCGCTTTTATTTTATGAAACGTTGAAAATACCCTTTTTTAAAAAACTTTCCACCTGATGTTCAGCTTAAGTTGAATCGAAATTGAGATTTCAAAAACTAATACACCTATACAAATATTTAGTCCACTTAAATGACATCAATATGTTTGTAATAGCTCAAAAAATGAACCTAAAATGAGGCAGATCCAAAACCCTTGCATCAGCGTTCACCAGAGTGGTAAGCGCACCCTTAATAATTTAAGCGTTCTAAATATGTTACTATAAAAACAATAAATTATAGAAATAACTGATTTTACTTAAAATTAATAATTTGTGATTATATAAACGTGGATAGCTAAATTAATTATAGTAATAAAGGAAAATACTATGATTCCAAAATTGTAAATTAATGGCATTTATATTATATAATACTGTAAAAACCAACGCATAATTTCAATGGTTAGAATGAAAATAATTCCAAATGTTACTAATAATATGATACTATGTTCGTTTAATACATAACCGTTGATACATATTAAATTTTCCTGTTAGTAGTTTAATTAAAATAAAAATATAAAATAATAGACAATTACAGTGGTTCAGTCTCACATACATTTGTAATTGTCTGCGTTATGACCAGTCTTAATCGGTTTACTTTGGATTTAGTCTATTATTAGCTAAAAGATACATCAATTGTTTCAAGGAGCATTATTAACACAAAATTATCTCTGTCCTGGACAATGTTAGGCTTGGGTCATTAGTTTCAAATCCGTCCAGTTCACACCTTCTAAACGGTGAGAGGAAAGCAATCTTGAACGGACAAGCAAAAAGAAAAACAAATTAAGTGGTCTTAAAAAAACATATTTTCTGTTCATTCAGACAAAATAATGAAAATTTTATTTTTAATTTTATATTATATTAACTGGTGTAGTTATAAGATTTGCGTTATCGAGCATAATCACGAAAAATATACGGATAGCTAAAAGTACGTTGTAACTTACAAAACAATATTGGTGAAAAATGAATATAAACTAATCCTTGACGTTTCCATTCCGTAAAGGGCTAAATTAAAAGTTTATTGCAGTTAAATTATAATATAGGTAGACTAAAAACATATCGGATTTAGAATTTTAAAATCTTAATAAGCAGTTGATAAAGTGAGTAACTTGAGGTGAGGTAACAATGAAACATAAGGAACTGGTCTATAACGGATTTACCAAGGTAAAAGCTACTTGAATCAATTATCATACAAAGAGATTTTGTTACTTGTCATTCAGTGGTATATCGTTTTTAATGTATATAGATTAAAAATAGAGTATATTTATATTACTCTTAATAATTTTATAAACAAATATTATGGACCTTAGGGCGCGTAGTAGTTTATGGATCTATGTCTAATTAAAGTATAGAAACAGAATAGTAAATCTATAAATTTATAACAGTTATGATAAAAGTAATATGAACAACAATATAGTTCTGTAATTTTGGAGTTTCTGTAGATATTTTAGATATTTTACCAGAAGTTTTAAAAGCAAACATTTACCCTTGATGTGTTATGAACACGGTTAAAGCGCCTGAAGATTGCAGACGTGAAAACTGTTCAATTTTGAAGTGGTAATATACACTAACATCTTGAGAGGCCAGTTCCAAATACTGATTAAACGTCAAGAGTGTTGGGAACTTTCTAGTAGCTGTCTAATAAAATTAAGAAGTATACGTACCATGCTGGACCCACAAATTGGATTCTTCCCTCTTTCTATACAATAAGCAGCTTTGCTGGAACATACAGGCTAGCAGTACATAAACTTCTGTTCTATAAAGTGAAATGTTTAACACACTCTAAAGATACTTAATTTGTAAAAAAAAACACTCCAATAATTATTGAAGTGTTTGTTTACAAATTAAGTATTATATTTCAATAAGAAGAAGGTGGTAACATTTTTACTGCAAAGAGCTTAATATATAGCTGTAATGTGCTACATAAAACTTCAAAACAATGTAAATAATAACAACATGTTTAAAGGTTTATCTATTTATGTGATATCTTTTTATAGATTACGATGTGCGATGCTTGAATTTATGCTATAATAAACAGAAGAAAACCAATATATTTTTACTCGATTGAAGGTTACCATTTCTTATTAAGCCACGTGGTATTCTGGAGATTATTTAAATTTTAAATCTATAAATGGTGTGGCGTAGTCTTACCTTTTTTTAAATTTTATATAAATATAAATCAAATTAAACCATTTTTTATTTTGAAATAGCTTAGGCTAAGTTTGGAATAAATAAGTTGTAAAGTTTCAGCTTATTTAGGAATTATTACTATTCCCATATTTCGGTAAGATATGCAACACAATTTTGGCAAAGAATATTCTCGTGTTCAAGAAAGGAAATATTTACTAACGTTTTAATTTCTGATATTTATTAAAAGCAAATCTCTTGCATTCTTTTATTTTCACATTAAATATAAAGTAAAAGTTTTGAAACAGAATTAATGTTTACTGTATGTTACGTTCAGTTTTCCAATAGAAGATATCAAAGCTGACGTATTTATTGACACTAACTTTGATGCAAAGTGATGGTGCAGAAAAGGCAAGTGATGGCGTAAATGGATTGACAAAAGATAAAAGAGCTATTGCTGTATTATTTGCCGTTCAAAAAACACCGGGCTTGGCAAATCTCTGTACGTTCCAGTTCCTCTCCCACCTGAGTTACTGTTACTGTTGTTGACAACCAATAGTAGCCAGTCTGGATCCGATCATTTGTATGTTAACTACATGGCCGCCAGTTCCGTGTAGATCCCATAAGGTTGTCATCTTCATCATCTAAGATGTAACAGTGCTTGACAGATAAGAGGAATAGTAAATTTCAATAATGACACTTTTCATCACGTGTGTAAAAGGACACAAAATATTTTAAAGTATAATCTAATAGTTTATACCCTAGAAATTATTCTTCCATAATAAAACGTGAAACTATTTTACAATTAATTTTTATATTAAAACCAGCTCATTCAATATAAGATTATTATGGCAAATAAGCCTATCACTTGAATTTTAGTTTTTGTATAGAAAAATGATTCTTTACATAGAATGTAAATACGAATGAAATGTTTGGGAGGGGGAAGGAAATCCAAATTAGCTACGAGGGAAACAAGGAACTTCAGATATCTCAGCTGTAGTGGAAAATAGCCCTTTACCATACAGGATGATAAAAAATATATTTAATGACGCAATGATTACTATTCTTCATACCATACACAATGTAACTAGCGTAATCTTTCTTTATTCGCAAAGATCGCAAGACACAAATATTTCATGACATTTGAGTATAAATATTTTTATATCATTACGTATTTTTTATATTTTTAAGTACTAAATATACTCAAATTATTTAGAGAAAACGTTGTGAAAAGTTTTGCAATAAGTATGATTTTTAAGTATTAATTAATATTCAAACAGGATATATAAACTTTTTACCAATTCTCACATTTAGATCGCTAAGACCTTTGCCAATCTCTCCAGATGGTATCCTTAATTGCTCTTTCATTATTTCCCTGACACCGATTATGCAAGACTTGTTTTCCTCTTTCCTACTTTTGTTGCATTATATTCCAGACCCCGACCTATGCCTCATGTCCATACCAAATTAATCGTCCAGTTTCTATTGTAATATTTAATTTTTTCTAAAATTCCGACGGAAAACATAGACATTAAAACATTTTTGTAATCCATCAAAATGTAAGACTTAAACTCAAATTGTAAATTGATTGTACTAACATTTTTTTAAACGTAATTTCGTTATATTCTATATTTTTTATGTCCGTAACAATGCCATACTGCAAATAAAAAGACTAGGAAAGTAAAAGAGCAAAATAACCTTTCACGTTATTATTGTGTATACAAAGGGATGCCATTATTATAATGAATCAGAGGAAAACGAGCGCGGGAAAATGCTGAATGGCTTTGAGTAAAATTACTTCGTTAGGGCCATTGTGAGTGGGAGATTACCGAGGGGTACTCAAGGCGAATTATGCAGCATTTTTTTGCTTTAATTATACAAGAACATTTTTTTAAATATAGTAGTGCAGTTTTGAGTTACATTCTTTACCCTTTCCTTTTTTTAAATTTATTCCGAAAAATGTTATAAATAATTTAAATTCAATAAACAGTAAAAGGATTGTTTGGGACATAATTGACACTAACATTTTCAGGCATACAATATTTTATTAAACGTTTAAATACTAACCTGTGATTGATGTTTTCATAAACTGTTTTGTTAAGGAATTGTCTATTCTTCACTACACACTTTTCTAGTGTTGTTTTAGTGTGCTTATGTCCTGTGCAATGATAGGTGTAGTACTTTACTTGCTTGAGTTTTTAACGTTCACTTGATTTATTGTTGTTCACCATGCCTTTAGCGAATTCATTGCCACATATTGCTTACTTTTTTATATGCCTTATCTTATGCTTTAACATTTCTTACAGATCAAGAATAGTATATATTTAAATCGTTGCAACTTATTGTTCTATTGTTAAATCATCGACGATGACAAATGTACGAGAACCTATTATCCTTTCAAAACACTCACTTTAGCCTTAACTGATGATATCTTTGGAAAATAATACGCTAACCACAACTAACATCGGTTACTTCAACCTCAAGTCAAGTTGGTGACCACGGCTAGTGTACGAGATGTGTCATTATGTGTGAAAAACATACACGCGTTGAAATAACATTTACGGTTTTGTAACAGAAAACTGATATAATATTTACAATTCATCAATGTAATTATATTTTTTTAAATTTATACATAACTTAAATTTACTAATGGGCTCTCTTTCAATCGATATCGAATACAATAACAATGCTTGAAGATAATTACAACCTCTGTCCTCATTCATTGAGCTCTATTTTCTCGTATATGACCATGACCTACAATTAATATAATTTTGACCTATGTTTTTGAGATTGGGACTGCAAACAAATATTAAAATGAGGTTTTACGTAGATATCAATTTATTCTACTTCTAGTCACATATTTAGTAATCATAAATTCTGTTGTATTGCTGGTAATATTAAAGATCAGTAATACTGAGCACGTTCTTCGCGTGAATGGTATAGCGTGTAACCAAAATACAATTAATAGAAACAATTCAATAAAAATTACATCTGTAGGAACCATAAAATTTTGGCTTCCTTCCTTAAGATTTTTCAATTGCAGGATTATTTCTCATTGCATTTATCTGATTATGTAATAAAAAAATTTTAACACTACTTGAGTTTAGAAAGACGGTGTATGTGATTATACAGGTCTATTCTTAGCATAATAAAAACTAGTTGTTGACAGTAATAAATGTTTACAGAAACTAATAAATACTCAGAGATCGATGTAAACTGGTGATGGCTGAATGTTAAAATACGTATATGTTTAGATGAGTATTTATTATAACTAAACAACTTAGTATTTATTCAAAAGTCTACTCGAAGTTAGGTGTACCAATTAGAACTTGAATTTTGATACATACGTTTGGGTGACAGGGCCATAAGTGCTTGAAATATTAAATATTAGTGCAGAGAGGTTTTATTACCCCTAAGTAGAGAATATTATTTGATTTTAGTTATAATTTAATAGTTTTGTAAATGTATTTAAAAGTAACAAATATAACTAAATTCTGCCAACATAATTTTGTAATTTTAAACAATACTTTCTTAGTAAACTGCGTTAGAAACCATTAAATCGTGTTTAAAAATCAATAAAATACTTAGCCTTAGGGAGGAAAGTGTTAAATGTTTAATAACAATACATTTATTAGGGCAGACGATATTTTTAACGACTAACTATGTCTTTCCCACTCAATATTTAACAAGTTTACTCCTATAAAGTTTGATTGTGAATTTGAAATCCTTTCCAAAGGGGTTTATGTTGTATTTTTCTATTAAAAGTATTAATAATTATAGTATTTTAATCATCATCTCTTTTAAATATATTGTTAAAGGTATTATAACTATTCAGTTCTTTGATTAAAGGTTATTAAAGTTGATAGATGATTTAAAAAGATAACATGGTTTCAGACATTTCCCACCCCTATACGGAAAAATGTTTAATCTAGGTTTTAGGATCAGCTACTCTTTTTATAAAAAGGTGACATAAGATTAGGATGTGCGAAAATAAACAATTGACAACTAAATGCAGGCAATGTCACAATCGGCAGTATAGAAGTTGTTCGTGAAAAAATTTAACATTTACATGAAATGTTGTTTCTTTGACTTGCGTAACCAACATCATGTCTTATGCAACCATTCGTACACAGTTAAATATCTTCCGTAAAAATTCTGTGCAAGGAATATGTTTACGTAAAACTAAAAGATAGGCATGCATTTTTAAAATATGAAATTTTAATTTTCAAAGAGTGTTTCATACCGCATGACATAAACTTTATACATTATTTGACACTATTGAATGAAAGATATTTTTATATAAGATTTATTACAATTTCGTATAATTTTCTAAATTTTGGTGTGTGAACTAATACTTACCATGCATTTACATAGATATTTATCATATCGTAAAATTACTGTATGTTAAAAAAAACTATTTAGAATTTGTCACGCTTGTTTCCTAAAGTTTTACAACATTATGTTTGCTGTTGTTCCTCATGCTGTTACACTTTGATGCAACAATATGTTTATTGTTGTTTCCTGATGTTGAAATTGAATCTCGTAGTGAACCTCAGTTTATAGGTTTTTGACTTTCACTACTGAACGTAAGAACTTTCCTACAAATGTATTAAATACAGATTGTTGCCCACTGATTGTGTTTTTTTTAGATCTCTTTGATATCAATACACAAAGCTAAAGAAGTTTCTGGATACACTGTAAAGGAATGGCTTATACAGAGGGGGTGACGGATTAATTAATACTGAACATATGTTTGGTGACAACATAATCGATATGTTCGGTCCATTATGTTACAGTATATAGGGTACTTGAATAGCTCATACGGCTGGGCCAATAGACAAATTAATACGCTAGATCTGTTTATTGACAACAATAATCGGTATGTTTGGTCCATTATGTAACAGTATATAGGTTACTTGAATAGCTCATACGGGAGGGGCAATAGACTAATTAATACGCCATATCTGTTTATTGCCAACAATAATCGGTATGTTTGGTCCTCTAAATTATAGTATACCTGATACTTGAATGAATCACACACACACACACACACACACACACACACACACACACACACACACACACACACACACACACACACACACACACACACACACACACACACACATTATATATATATATATATATAATTAGTTTATATACGGAACATATGCGTTTATCTTGATTCTCCAATCAAGAAACAATTTTAATAGTGTATACTTGCAATCAATGTTATTTATTTTGGTTCTATGATAAAGAAAATAATATATAAATGCTCAGGTCTGAGAATCCTTATACAGTTATACAACGACTAATTTCGGTATATTTATATATATATATATATATATATAAGTATACACTATTATAAATAGTTTCTTGATTGGAGAATCAAGATAAACGCATATTTTCCGTCAGAAATATAATTGTTTCGGAAAGAATTTCTATTTATGCGCAGCTTTTTAGTCACAGTTACAAATTTTCAGTTTTAATTCCTCACTTAAATTTTTTATGGATTTAAAATTATACTGGTATAGAAATACTTATCTGTAAAACCATGAATGCCTCCTGCTCTAAAGACAATTTTGGATTATTATGATTACCTATTAATTTTGTACTCACATATCGTGATGGAAAAGGTCTCTTAAATTGTGTTGCAGATGACCCAAAACTACAGGCAAGATGAAATACAACTGTAATTTTATATCAATGGATTATTTCAATATATAATATCAGTCATCACCAAATTTTACTGAGAATTTAATTTTATTACTAATGGAAGTTTTTAAAGACATTGGATTTTATACAAAGTAATGGTCCACAACAGTCGTTAATGTGCTGGCAGACAAATACAGATCATGGTACGTTTTAAGCGGTTAAAACTGTACCTCATGTGACAAACCGCGTCGCCTACACTGTACCTTATCCAGGCTAGTGTCCTTAATCAATGACGGGCCTAACCGACCATTTATGTGCTAAATAGCTGCTAGTTTCGTCCAGATCCCACAGTAGGTCTAGCGTTATCAAGTGATGTGTTGACACCCCTGGCTTACCACACTGAGTGGGTAACGTAGAAACACTATTTTATTCAGGGAGGGAATGTTTTATAAGTACATTATAAGTTATTTCTCACATCGTGATTTAGAAACGTACTTTTGTTTCAGATTGTTTGGTATTTTGGCCAGGAGATTAAGGGATACTTAAGATTGTCTTATATTTCAAAATTGCACTAGTACACATAAACTCAGAGATGAAGATATAAGAAACGGCTTGCCTTATTCATGGCGCCAGTTCTTTACGCATATATAAAAACCGTTATAGTAGTCAAACTCGATATTCATGTTGAATACATTTTCAGGTCTATTTATGTTCCTTAATTTCACACCAAACTTTTTCTTCTCAACATGTTCTAACATGGCTTTCCTTTTCATAGGCTTGTCGTTAATAAATAGACAAGAAGCAGATCACTCGTGTGGTATATACAATGACTAAAATGTGTGTTAATAATGTATGAGATTTTTTAGGAATTGCTTTTCTAAACCTTCTAGTAGTGTGCGTGGAAAAGAAAAGTGTAAAGGAAACTTTCAAATTATATATCTTACTAGCCATGTAACAAAGTGTGAGTGGTTAACATTTTAAAATAATTCAAAAACACCCCCACATTCAAAATTGGGAGTTTTGGATAATTTGGAGATTTCTCCAGGTTGACAAAGTAAATCTATTTGAATAACAAAGAATCATGTTCTAACTTTTTTTATACCTGCGAGTGCGAATTTTGCACTCTGCAAAAGCCATTAAAACTACCTATACTGAAAATAAGTCGATAGAAGTCGGTTCTACAATTAAAAAGAAAGCTGTGACAGCATGTTTTACAATAATGCTTCATAGGACAAACATATTTTTTCTCTCTTTTAGTGGGTTTAGCCATTTGAAAGTGTTCCAAAGGCCTCTCATACTATGAGGCATTGCCAATGGAGCACATTTTATGTGTAGCGTGAATTATATCCTCTCTCATCTCTAGATAGATACTCATAAATCTAAAAAAGACAATTCATTACTCACACCAAACGGAAGTTTTCTCCTCATGAATAGCAATAATTTATGTCCACCTATACCTTTGGTGTGTGCACGTTATTACCACGTAGCACAATGTTTCTATAAACTATTATTGTTTAAGGTCTTAATTCTTTTTACCTTTTGCATAAATATCTCCAAATTCTTCGCTCACAAATCAGACACAGTAAAGCAACTTAAAAAACATAAAAAGCACGTTATAAGATGGTTCATTGTTCTCCAAACCTCAGTAACCTCTGGTAGAATCCTTGGCCACCACTTCATCGCCGGAACCAACGCACTCTCATTGGCAGTTGATATAACTCAACAATAAAATTGGTAGGTAACTCTGGAAATTGCTATAGACTGTATGAAAATTCAATTCGTTCTAATACAATTTGTAGGAATCATGTACTAATATCTTTTGATTTGCAGACATTATGTAAAATCATGCAAAAATTATTGTAATTTATACAAGTCATAGAGTTAATAGTTGGTGATCAGCAGGGATATGGTAACATCGATTCAAATATCATCGAAAACCTGCAATAGGTCCCATTAAAATATTTTTTCTGTATTTAAAAAAATGTCCAAATGGCTTGGATTTTAATTCATTCGTTAGATTTAGTTTTGCAGTAACTTTAAGATAATAGCTTTTTAAAGTATTATAAATATCTTCGGTATAGTTTCACTCCTAATTTTACGTAATCATAATATAACATTGCAATTTAATCCTTGAGTTCTAGGATTGAGTGGCAAATTTTCAATTTTGTTCATTTTCTTCTTCTGTAAAATTTAATATAACGCTTCAAGATGACGATCAAAATATGCAATGCTTATTATAAGCGTTCCGAAATGGCTTTATTAATACTAATAGAAAACGGGTTATATTATGTTTCTTAATTAATTACAGTGTGATAATAGTTGGATTTTAATGCCAATGATTAGGAAAGTCTATTACATTAGGTTTTATTATCAATAAATATATATTTTTCTTCTTACAAACTATAAGCCAAAACAAAGATTCTACCCAAACAAAGATCTTGTAATCGTAGTGTAACCAAATGCTATAAAACACGACAGTCCAGACTTGGGGAGTCCCCTGTGAGATATGGGAGGCTCACGGGACTGTCTCCCTGGAGCGATGGTCACACATTTGTATGCGCCGCCACTCGGTCAATTTGTCTCACATAATCACATTTTTATATCTCAATTTATTTTGGAATAGTGTGGAGTTCTGTCACAGGAATACTTTTATAACTTAGTTTTGTTAATTGCGAGATTTTTGCTTAACGGTACGCACACAGAATCATAGCGAAGGGAAACGCTTACAAATATTCTGATTTATTTTACTTTAATACACATAAAACTTGCTCTACAAGATTAAAACTGGTAATATCAGTTTAAGCTAAACTGTTTTTATAGAAAAGATTTATGTAAAAAAATTTGAAATTATTAAATTTAAGTTATTATTTAGACTTTAAACATTAAATTATGTCATTAAGCACTTTGTCAAAGTCAAAATTGAAACTGCGCCATGTGGTTTTGGCAATAATGAAAAAAACTAATTTAAATGATACCTAAAGAATAAAAAGAATAATCATTCTATTGATACAGTATGGTGAGTTACGGTATGGTTTTAGAAGATTATGTAAAATGGACCTATAGAATGGATCCGTACCATTTTCCTGATTGCCGCCATCTTGTTTATCAGTAGTCGGCTATAGAGTGCAGACCTATTGTCATCTGCATTATTTAGTCCACTGGAAAAAAAAGTCGACTTTGTATCTCTGTCTGCACAAAATCTCACAATCGAAATGTCCTATATACTTTAAATTTTTTATTAAATCAACATAGTTCGATGATGTTTGATGTCACTCCATAGAGTTTGGTTGAAATTTTTCTAACATGTTTATCTTGGTGTTATGGGTAGCTATTAACGGCATGGGATATTAAATGGAACAATAAAAACACTCAGTTCATAAATATGACATTTTAGTATGTGGGATATAGCAATATGCATGCAGCCTAATTAAATTAGACACATAAATGATATTTTTCATGCAGCCTCGACGAAGCCTGCTACGAGAGTATGGCGTAATCCTCAACGTTATACTCGTTTTAACAACAGTATGATGTAATTTATACTAAGAAGCTTGGAATGTGTGTAAATATTTTTTAGAACTCAATTCAAAATATTAAATAATACTTTTAGGGCTCTGGAATTGATTTACAGATACGTGAGGGTTAAGATGGATCTATTCCTTCTTAACACTTTTATAACATTGTAAACAAAAATACTAGCGTTTTATTGTTGTACAAATATTGAAATATAACAAATAGAATATATTTGTCTGAAAGAGAACAAGCAAAATGGTTTATAAGCCAAAAGCAAATAATTTATTATCATAATCATAGGTCAACTTAAACATATGTAACTAAACTATATGTAAAAATAGACCGCAAACTATATCCTTATTACATCCATTCTAATTAGATATAAATACAAAAACAACATGCCTTTATAGGCTAATATTAACTCTGACAGTGAATTGATGTAATCACCGCTCAACAGTGTTTATCATATAATTAATTAACGGAACTAATCTGCTTGGATTACCATGAAATTGTCAGTGACAAGTAATTTCGTTCAATAGAACATATATTATTTCAGTTTCTCATCGAGATAAACATGATCATTCTATACTATTGTGTAGTCTTTTATTTAAATAATGTAATTGTTTTATTTGAGAAAAACAGCTATGGTATCCTAACATACCTATCTTTTGTCCGTATATTTTATTTGTTATATAATTTTTAATTTATTATATACTGGCAGTTTACCCATGGCTTCACACGCAATTTCCTGCTCAACAGCTGGGGTATATCCTTTTTGTATGATGTACCAAAATATTTGTGATAAGTGATGATCTCTGGAGGATATTTCAGTATCTTGATCTATTTTGGAATAATTAGATTTTAGTTTTAAAGAGTAGCAGTCTTTTAAAGCTTGAAGACGGAGTATGAAACAGTCTTTGTAAGTACAAATAAAAGAAAGTAAAAGTACCAATTATATAAGCAAAACTTGATATATTTTAGGCCGTTGCCTAAAACTATAATATAGGGAAATACAAATAAAATAAGGGCAATGTACATAGATTGTTTTATTTAAAGCATTTATAATGTATTAATATAGCTCTGTGATGATTTAAAACAGAAATTAAGCAAAATTGCGACTAGCCTATTATTATTCAGGTTTAGAGCATGTAGAACCACTGTTGGTTAGAATAAATTATATTTCGATCACCACACTCTGTTTGCCTTTTTGCCCAGATCAAGAAGATATAGTCCTGTTAAGAAGCTCACTTCAGCCAATAAAAAGTCTCTTTCTGTAATATACTCCTTGTAAGAGACATGAAGAAAAATATAGCTTTTGGATGTGCATAGCTCTTCAATAGGAAAAGATTGGTTCAAAATCTCTCCATTACACGTCAGATTGTTATTGAAATAATGTGCGGACACATATATTCACTTAAATACCAAGAAATTTCTGCCTTGTAAAGGCTTTAAAGCCAAATTAAAACAAATATTACACGATTGTAGTCGTTTTTAAATTGTTTATTAGTTTAGATCTTGTTTTTATTTTATTTTTTGGAATTAGTTATTAGTTTAATGTAAATTATTATTATGGTTACTTGTAACTATATTAATTTATGACACGAATTATTCTGAAAAGAGATCGAAAACTAGAAACGCTCTTAAATGCATCTTTATTTATTTTTTACTTTCGGACCGTCCTAATTCTATAAAATGAAAAGCATTATTATTTTGCGGGCACCCAGCTAGTTTACTTTGCTTGTACTCTTGGTATTAGTTTTTCAAAGAAATAAATGTCTGTAAACCTGATACTATTTACTGGAGAGATTCTTATTCTTTACTGTTCAAAATTGACAAAAAAAAAGTTATTTTTTATTGTGTCATTACTGAATCTTCGTTACTGAAAAGGAAATAAACACAGCGAATTGGAGAAAATCTTAAGTTTAATAAACATCAGATTCTAATATTTAATATATTTATGCAACGAGCATATAATAATTTTGAAAACGGTGTAGTTTTATTTAGATACCAAGGTTTATATAGACTGGTAAAAAATACCTTATAAGGTTTTTATCCTTTGAAATTAATTTCTGTAAAGGATCAGTGTCTTGATCTGTACGCTTGTTGAGCTGACTCAGGCGAGAGTTACTGACTGAGAAACAACGTTCCATAATTGCCAGAGAGAAGGAAGAGTTTCCTATCTTTCCGCCAGCTGGCTATTTGTTTTCGGCTGACGTGAAAACATTCAAGATTGTTTTTACTATAAATCTTGGATTGTATTAAAAATAATTACGTAATCAGAATGTAATTTTTTATCTCTTACATATGTTCTAAATAGCATAAACATCTGTTAAATTGTAAACAGTCATATTTATTGAGTTGTTTGATGTATCCTAAAATGACGATATTTTATAGCCCACTGTTTAATGTTATTCTTTATTATCAGATCAAATTTTATGATAAAAATATATCTTTCATCCAATATGGATAACGTTTTAGAAGCATCCTTCGTGTTTCTATTAGATGCATACAACATGTTATAGACGTAACATGTAATTTTATGTTTGAGGAGTGAAATTAAGACTATTTAAAAGTTAAAAGTAAAAGTAAAAAACCTACTGCCTAGGCTTCTGCCAAATTCTAAAACATTTAACTTCATGAATCATGTGGTTAGTAAACATCTGTGAAACATTGGAAAAACTAGTAGGCAAGCTAATACCATGAAATGTTTCGGAAATTTTACAGTTTTTTTATAATGTCAGATGGCTGTGTGAACAAAAGAAATTGTAGAAGTTTTAAATATCAATTAATTTAAAAATCGTAAATAATTTACTCTATTTTATTTACGTGAAGTTGTCATAAAGTAGATAAATTAAAACGTGTAATTTCACGTAAAAATCATGAATACAGCATATTAAGAATTTCTTATGTACCCGCCTTGATACTTACTTAAAATACAAAAGAAAACTATTAAGATTGTTTCCATACTTCTACGCGATAATTTGATTTCACTGGTAAACAGTGCTTGTATGTACTAAATAAAAAAAGTTTGTAACGGTATTTTATTCATAGTAGATTATTTAAAATGATAATTGAAATTTTGATCTAATTGATCAAAAACGTAGGTCGAAGAGCAGCAACATTTTATCACTCAATTTCTGACTACCAATGTCCTGTCTCCTTTTTTGCAGATGGCTTTTTTCATCAGTATTTTCCAGTCGCTAGTGGATGCCAGACGTGTTATTTGATGCATATGCTATTCAATGAACAACGCCTGATGAAGATGATAGACTCGAATCCTCGAAACGTACTGTTCTATGTTTTTGCAACATATAAATATATCAAAGGTCCGAGAATCAACTATCCTTTTGTAAAGTACAACTTTTCCTAAGAGTACCTATAACTAAGGTGATGGTTATATAACACCCCCTATCACGCTGTGTCGATGACAAATGAAGCACTTTCACAAATGTATCTACAACCTGGGCTCTCATTCATCATTCTGAACCATTACATGTCCGACATAAGCCAACGAGCTAACTAACGATTTCGATTGTCCGAATTGTGATCCAGCCTATAAATGACCTAGTATTGAACAATTCATCAATACAATGTTAAACACAAATCATATACACCTCTTTTTCAGGACATATTGAAAGGATCTCAATATCTTATGTTAACTATATTCCAAAACATGTTAATATACGTTTTTCCAACTATTATTAAAATAGTAGAACCACCGTGTCCTTAAAAACATTGCATATACACATTGATTATATTTTGGATTTTAGTATTCAAAGTTTGTACAATATAAAAATATATTTTAGTGTGTCATTGTATTCGATTATATATATTAATTTATAAATACGTGAAACAGTTCTGTAGGAAAGTTGCAGGACAATCTTTTAAACCGTATAACATTAATGTAACTCATTGCTTCATACATATATTCTTGATTTGTACAAATTGTTAAGGTTTATATTGCCAATAGTCAATCTTGAACGCTTAAAATGGGTTCCTGTAACTTGAATTAACTGTGAATAAAAATTACACTAATTGTTTCTATTTGTATTGGCATTAACTTTAGTTATTGTGTAATTTATTTAAAATAATACTTTTTGAGTGTGTATTGCAATTATTCATGAAACAATTCTTTTATTTAGGGTTTTTGAAGCAATGATGGAATATGACGGATTTAACCAGTTGTTATAAAGTAGATTATATTTTTATGCCGTTATAAGTGTGCAGTAATATTAGCCAGAAACTTTCCTGACGATTTAAAATATTTCTTGTGGTATATGAAAAGGGTTACTCGGTAATTGTATATTTAAGGGAAATCCTATAAGGATTTCTTAACCATATATCATTCACTGCTTCGTTGGAAAAATATTATTCATTTACACGTAGGTAAGTAAAGTTTTAAGTTACATACCAGGTTTATTTACACACACACACACACACACACACACACACATACACACACACACACACACACACACACACACACACACACATATATATATATATATATATATATATATATATATATATATATATATATATATATATATATTAAGCAAAGCATGAATACGTCCAACTACAAAATTTCTTATTAATAGGGTTAATATTGAAAGATACTTCATAAACATAAAAGAACATATCATAATATTTCCTAAGATAAGCAGTTTCCGCTTTCTTGAAGTAAGAAAATAACGCGTCATCTTCCATCAACGTTTCATTCAACAGCGCTTTATTATTTATTGAACGAGATAAATGATTTCTCAAAGCAACTGCATTTATCATGTGATCTATTGTAAAAAATGATAAAAGGACTACTACAACTTATTATTAACTGTAGTAACTCTAGATGTTTTTATGATTCACTAAGTCATTTGTTACAAGAACAATAATGATTCCCATGCATATAATTCTATATATAAATGAGTCTTATTGGTATATTAATAGTAGCATTACTATTTTACCCTATTTCAGTATTTTAGTGTATTGTATAATATTATTTAGGATAAAAGACACAAAATGTTGGAGTCAGTTCTATTACGACATATGACATTTTCAGTTATTGCTATTCTTAAGTCTTGGTTACTTTTATTATAATATTAATTTTATATTATATAAAGTTGGTGAACTTTTCCACGACTTTCGAAAATACCATGAGACATTAGACTACCTGTCCATACTCTCTCAGAACTTAAGGAAGTCTTACTTGTATGTACAAACCTTACTAAAGGTTTAATTGCATTCTTTGAGATAAACAATAAAATGTTCATAGGCATTTAAACAGTCAAAAACAATAAATAAACTATATCTTTATTTATGCATATGACCCCGTCCCGCCATATCTTGAAATATATATAATATAAAACATAGCCAACCGTAGGTACTTAAAACTTGATGGTGAGGAGTCTCAAACTCTGCAACTCATTCCAGGAAAGTTATCATGGTATTTTTACCAGAATTTAGAGATACCTATACCACTTATATACAATTTAAAGTTTCTAAAATAAGTGATGGTCAACATCTGGGAAGTACGTAGACTGTAATGGACCTATTGTTGTCCGAAACCCTGACTGATTAGCCAAATATTTCAAATCCTTCTATGTAGTAGAGCCCTTATCATAGGCCATTGTAACTTAAATACGTTGAGAATTCTTCTTTGTACAAAGTAAACTGATCTGTTATTTAATGCCAATATTATAATTTTACATTAATTCATTATTTAAATTTTTTGAAATATATTGAATTGTCTTACATATATTCTGGTATTTTAATTAGTATTTATATACATAAACCATAAAACCCCTATTGAATAGCTCCATAAATATCGTAAAGTCACTCTTTTATAAAATATTATAGGCGTTAATAATTTATAAATGAGAGGTTAAATGTGACCACTAGCTAAAATTTGCTGTTTTTAATGAAATAACGCTAATAATAATATAAGTAATGATATATCAATAAAAACCCATTCACACTGAACTACCGCATCCTTTTATCCTCTATAATGAACAAGGAGTGCTATAAACATTTTAATTAGATATCATTTTGTTACATACTTATATCAATTTGGGATTATGGAAAGAATCCATTTCTCTTCAATGAGATTCTCCACTTAACTTAGAGAGCTTGTAAGTTAATATTAAAAAATGATTACGCTAATTATTCAATTAAAGGACAACATATTTTCTTAATATAATTATTTAATATTTTGCCTTTTCATTTTTGTTCGTTTCGTGAGCATTGAAATTAAAAGAGGCTTTTTTAATGACATATTTATAGAAAACCTTATTAAAGTAACACAAATGTTTTACATGTTCAGTTTATACCCATGCACGTAAAATGCTAAGGTTTACAAGTTTTAGTAATTAATTATACCAGTAACTGTTAAAATAATAGCAATATTTCAGTAAAACGAAACATTACTATTTTATATAAAAAAGTAAGAACAGTATTTTCTTTTTATTCAATAATTACTTTATTGATAATTTTGCAAGCAGCTTAAACGGCTTTTAATGTTTTTGAGCAATTCTGGCGTGAGTAAATTATATTTATGATGTCAATGTTGAGTTTCCCCTATTACTACTTTTAAGAATATAAGTTTAAAAATTATATATGTATGGGAATTGCAATTTACTCAGGTCTCCGGGTTTGTGCAATAGTTGTTTTAGCCTTGTTTTGCATTCCAAGAAAATATGTACATAAATACATACATATACTGGTCTGAGAGTAATACTTATTTAAAAAGACAACTACAATGGGCTTTTTAATAGTCACTAATCTTCTAGTAAAAGCAAAATAGTGGCTTTATATCTTCATTACAGTCCTCTCCAAGCACTGCCCTCTCAGTACTTGCTAAAATATGTATTTAAAAGTATATGTTTACTAGATGATATAAACACATATTTATAGTATATTATAATATGTTGTGTAAATTGAGAGAGAAATACCTTTCAAATTTCTAATTGGAATTTATTTCTATCATTCTTCATGATGCTGGATGTTGATGTGGCTATTTCAATGTTGATGTCAATTGTTTCATGATATGAGTAACCGTATGAATGTATATAACGCATACATGATTATCTTTCTGTCTGTGTTATATAATAGTTATATAAAATAGTAGGCTAAACATATTTAAATATTTATATGGTTTAGAAGGTCTGAAAAGATACTCTAACAAATCCAGTCGTCACATTCCACAATCACAGTAACACAGAAGATACCGCACTCGTTACCGGCCGCGGGAGATGATGGCGCGGGTAACGATCTGCTACCGGACATATGACTGTACTCACGGCCCTCTATTAGTCTTTGTCTTTGTTCCGTTTCTTACAATTCAGCGTAGTTTGGACGATGTAGAAAAAACTTTCTTCGGCTCAAATACGTGACCATATAAAGTTCACAGTTTTGGATATAAGTTCTTCTGTACATTGTAGATGATGATGTAAACAAGCAAGATTAGATCGTGTTAATACATACACCTAATGTAAGATAAAATGTATTATTAAACTTAATTTTCGTTTTCTAATTTTTTACAACATTTTTTGCTGCTTGGTTAGATTGTTCGTAATTAAAAATTATTTACCGAAATGTATCTATATCGTATGGAAAAACATAAATATTTTATATATAAAATAATAATATTTTGTAAAAAAGGTAATATTAAGCAAAAATTATATACACTTCATATTGCTGTAACTTATACTAATTATATTTAATAAAATACTTTATTGATTCATTTATTTGAATGTTGGATTATTGAGAGTTAAAAATCGATCATTTATATTAAATAGACAAAAACGAATACACGTTATAAAACAGATTTTTAATAAGAACCAGAAATTTAAATAAACATGTTTTATTGACCTCGATTTCTCCTTTACTAATTTCTTACAAACATTTCTACACATTTTGCATACAAATACGATGGAAACTTTGTATATTGAATCTCAATAACCTATATCGACTTCTGTGATAAATCGAACTTTTGTCATTTCCTTTGGTTGCACCTCTATGTGTCGAATTGTTTTATCGTAAGTAACCTCAATTTATCAAATCTTTGTCCTTAATTTTGACTACTATATAACTTAACCTATATATCGAGGTTTTGGATTATTACCGCAGAGAATTGAACTACAGTACCGTATTTGAAATTCTTGAAAAACCTTCAAATTCCCACCACCGACACTTATTTTTTTTGTCACTAGTGTTAAACCACCTGTCTATCCTTAGTTTTATTTGTACGTTACCGTGATTCAAGCGAATTTAAGTTGTTGTGAATATAATATCAGTAAATTATTTGCTTTAAACAATAAGATGTGACACTATTTAATGCAAAAGTGTGATAGCAAAAAACTTAAACTTATAGAAACTTTAAACGCCAGGAATAAGAAAAAAAGTGACACTGTAAAGGTTTTTTGTATAGCAGCGAATAATCTCATGAAAATCGTGATAAATTATTCTTAAAAAGCCTTTTTTATTATTTAGTAATACACCGAACTGTGCCGATTTTACTGTCTTTGTCACAGTATAATAGATAACAGAACAACATTAGTCACCTGTGACTATTAAAGTATGCACCAAACAACCTTGTAATATCAAACCTTATTATAACGAATATATCAAAGTATTGTATTTACACTTGGGTTTCCATATATTATAGAGATTCCACTAAGTAAAAAATATATAATTCCAGTGCTTCATTAATGACAACATTTCCCCCGCAATAAAAGATCAACGTTTCATTATTTTAGATTTTAACTAAACATTTGTTACCAAAATACATGGATATCCATATTTCATTAGAAAACCAATAATATTTTAAATAAAAAAATAGAAATATTTATTAAAACGGGCAGTAGATCTTTGGTAAGAATTTACTTCTCGTCTAAAATATCTACTTGTATTTTTTTCTTTTCGATTTTTCAAACGATATTTCAATTTAATTACCAAACTAAATTCAATTCTAGTAAAATTAAAATTTTTCATATTGTTTACCAAATAAGTAAATAACCCCTTTTATTGTTCAATGGTACGATGGAAAATGTTTTGTATAGAACATAGATGTTTTGTCCTGACAGTTTTATAGAGTTTCTAATTGCCGGCAGAGTTAAGATATTGTTCAAATATTTGAACTTAAAATATTAGCACTAACTTATACAAATTTTAAAATTGTACTAACTTGATGAAAAAATTTTAATTAATAATTATATACGCATCGAATATTTGTAAGTTATATTATACTAATAATATTTATTAAATTGTATTATTGATTAATGTATTTGACTGCAGTAAAATTGAGATGTAAAAATAGATAACGTATATTGAAGAGACACTAATATATAACCGTTATAAACCAGACTTGTGATAAACTACAATTTCACCAGGGATATATAGGAATTATTGCTGTGCTGGGTTATAAATATGACCATAAAGCATATTGAAGACGCATGAGAAACTAGCCAATAATTCAGTACTGTTCAGCTGAAGAGAAGTATGTATGAGAACTCTAAATCCGCCTTACAATAAATGCTTTAAAACAGTGTTTTACCATTCCTTTTGTAGTTTGATTGTACAATACGTATTTCATTATCATCTCTCAGAAATTCCTAATGTCATTTTAATGCCACTTTAAATTTTTAATATTGTGACACGCGTTAGACATAACCTTCCTATGTCATAACATTACGAGTTTATATATATCCATTTATATAGTTTATATATCACTGTTAAAAATATCCTTTTCAAAATTTTAAAACGAAAAATTAGACACATTTGGAACGGTGAAGCAGATGCTGTCATCGGAGGTGGCGTGGATGGTAGTCTATGCCTATGCTGCTGTCGTCATGAAAGGGTTGTGCTGAACAAAGGAGGAACGCTCCAGAACAATAGGCAGGTGAGGTAAACAACCCACTCAAGGAGCTGGTCCGTGGAGGAAACATTACCTCGAGACTATTGAGGAACAGCTACGGCTAAAGGCCTCTCCTTTGAAATAATAAGTCACAAGCTATAACGTGGGAACGAAAACAAGGCCATTATGGAAGAGACCGGTGGTTTTAGTCAGCGAGAGTCCGACACGTAGAGCATGGAACTTGATTATCACGTTCCATTGGCTATCAGTGAATAATCTATTTGCCCTAATCTCTTCTGGAAAAATACACACAACATAATAAAAAAACATCAAATGCTTTGGTTTTTGGAATCTAAAGTTCTGAAACTTTTTGAAGTACTAACAAGCAGTAATAGAGTTATAATATACATTTTCACTACCTATAAAGGGTTAATTAGATAAATGTTTGGCTCTCAGTACCCACACCTTAGTCTCAATGCCTCATTCACAAAATAACATACTAAAATATCTGGCCTTACTGGAAGTGTTTATACAAAACGATCTAATAAACATATTTTCACACTATAGTGAAGTTTTACCACCAGGTAGGTTTACTCCAGACCAAGTTTTGCGTAGGATGATTTACAAAATATCAAGACTATAAGCAATATCTCAAACACATTCTGATAGGATGTTGCTTATCTCATTGCGTGAAATCTGCCTTAACTTAACTACCAAAAACACCTTTACGAGTTCCTTTTATCATACGGAGCACTACTATCCATCCTGATCACTGCATGTACTCTATATTTTAATTAATATTCATTCGTAGTAAACCTTTAGTTACTGTAATTTCTAAAAGTACACGGCTCATACTTATTATCTATAACGTTCAGTTACATAAAACTTATAAAACCATATATCAGTTTGTTCCTGATATATCTCTCTGAGTAATGTACTTCGCTAACACTCAGATAATTCCCATGAGGATATACACACATATATATATATATATATATATATATATATATATATATATATATATATTTACCATCATCAAACTCAATGTTACCTATGTTTAAGTGAAGTTTATAGAAAAATTTTAGGTCTATAAACTAATACGTTCTCGAGATATCCTGCAAAATTTAGACAAAAGAGAAATTTCCCCAGCCTCTGAGTTTTAGACTCAGCTAATCTACCCACTACCAAATTCTTCAGGTTTTGACGCTGTGGGAAAGTTTTCTGGAGATAAGTGACAAACTGATACAAAACTATTCCGACAAAAACGGATCTCTAGCGCCCACTCAGAATGCAATCACGAAAGTTGTTGTTTTATCTAACAGAGTTTCTGACAGCCTCTCAATCTCAAACTCACTTACATTAACTATTCAATTTCCTTCAAGGAAAAGCTCAAGATAATATTTATCAAATTTACAAGTATAACTGAAGTTTTTTTATTCGCTTTCACAATGATATCACAAAAATTAATTTAAAACACCGTGGTTTTAATGAGTGCTAACGTGTAACCAGAACATATCGTCAGGCATCTTTTAAAGTTTGTTTTAAAATAAGCCTGAGGACTTTTTGGCCTGATTAAAACTTTAAGTAGTATTAAAATAAAAATTTGACTTACATAAATGAATATGTTTATGTACGAGAAACATTTAATATATTTTTTAGCTTTCCACAGCAAGAATGAGTTTTTGAAGTATAATGAAGTGTTTTTTTAATCTGTGTCAAAACCGTCATGCTTACTTAATATATGCGTTGTATGAAATAATGAGATAAAAATAAAATTATATCAAAAGTAAAAGGTAGAATTTACTTTAAATTTTAAAACATAGTTGGTGTAGTAAATCTTGTACATGAACTACGCTTAAAAATTAACAATTATATCTCCATTATAAATTAAGATAAATGTTTGAACACATATTAGCTTTCGTAAGTTAAAGCTGCTTAGTTCAAATCTTCTTCCTAGGCAATGTCACTCATACAGTTAGTCTGGGACTGACAGAGACTAGATCATATTAAATAGACTAAGTGCAGCTATACGTGTTGCCCATCAACGCTGCTAAGTAAAATTGAAGTAAAGCAATTTGGACTGATATATAAAGTTAAAACAAAATAACTTTCATTAAAATGCATCTCGAAAGAATAAATTGCTAATATAAAGCTTACGATTTGCTATCAAAAATGTACATGTATATTTAAAGATACAAGGGGTCTCATTTGTTGACTATTGGATGGGTAAAGGTGTAATAAATTGTAAATAAGTGACAAGCAACAAAGCAGTTTATTATACTATTGCGTAACCCTTTGACTGCAAGACCTTTATAAAAGTAAATTGCTCCTTAAGGTGTTTGTTTACCACGCACGAGGAGTGTATGCAGATAGTATTCCTGATATAACCACTTGAGTACGCCAGCTGATTGGATCGAGTGTCGTAATCAGTACCTCATTACTGATCTGGGTCATAACTCACTACCATTTATGTTCAGGTTCACTACTATTATAGGTGGCTTTCGTGCAGTTTCACAACACAGTTGATGTACCAGTGACGCCCAATTGTGTATACTCGAAGAGTGATAAAATTAAATATTTTCTGCAAAAAAATTTAACATTTACTATTTTAGTGGATTATGATATTTTTTACCATAATCGTTCCATTGCCGTTGATCTTGGATCTCGCTGAAGGTCCAAACAAACACAGTTAGAGGGACTTAGTACGACAATAGATTAAATATATAGTACACGGACCTAGTAAGGAATATTGTACTAAAAAGAAAACGTTTGTAAGATATGAAACCCACTTCATCGTAAAATATCATTCAATAAAACAAAATTTTTGTAATTAAAAATAATTAAAATTTTTACTTATAGAATGGATAGAACTATGAGGAAAATTAATTCAAAATTTTCAAGAAAATGTATAAATATTATAAAGAATTGGAATAATATTTTAAAGCCTCTTCATGGCATCCTTATATCCATGTCAAAACAAACGTTTAAATATGTAATACACCAATGGATGTATTATTTACACTAATGTATCTCATTACCATCACTTTCTTATACATTTCTTTCTATTACTCTGTTTTACCTACAAGTTAGACCGTCAATTCAAGGTCTAAGGCAGCCTACAACCACTTCGATCAAGCACATGCAGGTTGCTTTAAGCTGTGAATATGTTTATTCTAATATGTTTTAAATTATGTGCTCTAATACCATAATTTTTTATTTACTTTCGCTATAAAATGTTGAAAATAGATTATCCTATTCCGTTTTTGCTCACAATGATTACTTTTATTTGATGAAATATTTACAAAACAGTTAGCTTAATTACAAAAAAATAAATATATCGATCCTTACTTTAGGAACACGGACATGATTTGATATTATACCACTGGCATAACCACTGCTACATTGTTAAAATTTGAAACACGAACCTGTCTTAAATATTACGCAAATAATGATTTACTTTAAACACGTTTTTTTATGTGTACCTTCTGGCTTAGTTGGCTCATGAAGCTTGACCGCATTGTCCCACGGTAATCCAATGAAACGATATACTACTAAAGACAATGATCAAATGAGGCGCATTAACATTTTATTACTTAACCTTTGTTGCACCTGAGATTACCGAACCTGTAACAGAGGTCAAAGCTGAGATCGTATCACCTCTTGTGTGTGGATACACTGGAACTCATCAGTTAGCACTTCACTGAGTTAAACCTGTCCGTGGCGTGACTGTAGATTAATGGACAGGGCTTGAAGAGAAAAGGCCGGGCTAGTGTTTTTGTCCCAGAGCGCACTAACAGACAGATTCATATTAGTTTTCATCTCTCGTCGAGTCAGATGAAAAGCTGCTCAGTTTCAAAAGGACACTCCTCACATAGTAGATTCAATACAAGTTCTATCTCTATTCGTATATAGAATATGTCTATGGAAGAGACATTATATTTTCTTTCAAAAACATTTTACTATTTCTACACAAACGCTTTATCTGAGCTGTTGATTTACTGTTCTTTAACAGCTCATATTTTAAAGGTCTTGACCACATTATTTTTAATTAGTAACATAGAATCAAGACTCTCCTTAAAGAAATGCGGTAACTATATTAGAAGTCAGATACTATATACAAAACTAATGATTCATTATGAAAATTTTAAATCTTTAATTTTAATATTATTATTGTGTGTAATCTTTTTTCCCTTGTAACCAACATAACCTGGCATTAAGAATAAAAGTAGTTAAATGACAAGTGGGACAATGCTACCCACATTACAGACACACCAAAGTTTAAGCGTAGTAGAAATCGACGGATTAATAGATGCCACATAGATCACATATTAGTGAATAATATTGTAAAATGTGCTACGAATCATAATTAATTATCAGATTTAACTGTATTAGTTGCATTAGGAGATAAATCGTTCATACGGACGAGGTTTAATGAGGTTTGGGAGATTATTGAAGTTAGTTCTGAGGTAATACTAGGCTGCGCCACGTGATTTCATACTACACAGATGGCAATGACAGTGCTATTTTTTCCGTACCTCATTTTATAGCACTGCATTAGTTATCTCTTGTGTAATTATTTCAATTTCTAAGATAAGTCTCTAAGCTATTTGTTAAATAGCTAACAATTTATTGCTATTAATAATTTTTTTAAGTTTTACTCGTTTATTCACAATTATTTTAAGAGAGAAATATATAAACATAAGTGGCATAAGTAAAATACATATTCTAAATATCTTGACTAAATTAAAACCAATATATTGCAATAAAAATTACAAATCAATTTGAAATAATTTTATTGTTAATAATAATTACTAAAAAATTTATTTAATAAGTTCTCCATAGGAAACCCATTAAGTAAAAAAAAAAGAAAATATAAGCTGTAGTAATGACTTATAATCAGGGGTATTTACACAATTTTATGTTCATTGTTATAGAGTACTAATTAAGAACTGTAGAAGGATTTGGAACTGTATATTACATCATATTAATCCAATTACCAGTAAAAAAAATCAGGAACTTACAAAATTATGAGTAGGAGTTTAAAAATATTCATAAGGAAGTTACTGGTCTACATTGTACAAAAGCAGAAGGAATCCATTAGAATAACTCTTTAGTAACTCATAATAAGCCAAGAGCCTGGCTAGGTGGCTGGTGGTAGTGAGTAGGTGTTACTCAAAAGCCTGAGGCGAGTTACACTGCTGCATTGTGGTACTGTAGGAGGAACCATGCAAACACGCATTAGTTGTACACAATAGATCAAGAGCCTGGCGTGGTAGTGAGTAGGTGTTACTCAACAGCCTGAGGCGAGTTACACTGCTGCATTGTGGAACTGTAGGAGGAACCATGCAAACACTCATTAGTTGTAAACTATAGATCAAGAGCCTGGCGTGGTAGTGAGTAGGTGTTACTCAACAGCCTGAGGCGAGTTACACTGCTGCATTGTGGAACTGTAGGAGGGATCCATGCAAACACTCATTAGTTGTACACTATAGATCAAGAGCCTGGCGTGGTAGTGAGTAGGTGTTACTCAACAGCCTAAGGCGCGTTACACTGCTGCATTATGGAACTGTAGGAGGGATCCATGCAAACACTCATTAGTTGTACACTATAGATCAAGAGCCTGGCGTGGTAGTGAGTAGGTGTTACTCAACAGCCTGAGGCGAGTTACACTGCTGCATTGTGGAACTGTAGGAGGGAACCATGCAAACACTCATTAGTTGTACACTATAGATCAAGAGCCTGACGTGGTAGTGAGTAGGTGTTACTCAACGGCCTGAGGCGCGTTACACTGCTGCATTGTGGAACTGTAGTAGGGATCCATGCAAACACTCATTAGTTGTACACTATAGATCAAGAGCCTGACGTGGTAGTGAGTAGGTGTTACTCAACAGCCTGAGGCGCGTTACACTGCTGCATTGTGGAACTGTAGTAGGGATCCATGCAAACACTCATTAGTTGTACACTATAGATCAAGAGCCTGGCGTGGTAGTGAGTAGGTGTTACTCAACAGCCTGAGGCGAGTTACACTGCTGCATTGTGGAACTGTACGAGACGTACGTAATGTAAGCCCTTAATTAGTTTGATTACAGTTTTATGAGGAGAAATAAACTAAAGCCTGTTTTTCTGGACATTAAGTGGTTTCATTTTCTACGTAATAAGCATTAATAAACATGATAATATACAACAAAAGATTTATAGAACCATAATTACTCAATAGCCTCAAACAAATTACACTATTGTATCACTACCAATAGTCAATATAATACAACAGACAGGAGTGCGGCAGTTTAATAAAGAGGAGATACGCAATTGCTTTAGTCACGTTACAATGTTACATAACTATCAACATAACAAACCTGTTACAATATACCAGAAGCGTTTTAGTTTAATATTGAGTATCCACTCAGTATCCTCGCGTAAGTTAAAATACTACAACAGACCTAGTATATTTGCAGCATAATGAAAAGAGTAATATAATACTTATAGATACAATTAAGATATTTAATTTGGGTTAAATAACTAATAATTATATTCTTTTCTGATCCTTCCAACATAAAACCAGTCACTGCGATGGTTTTAAAAATGTTCAATACCATAAGGTATATCTTTAAATTTTAATACGTTATTTGAACTAGGATATATCAATGAGTTAATCTCTACAACTCACTGAAACAGTTATCGTAGTTTAATTTGAGCATATTTAATGTAGAAACCACAAAGTATCGATTTTACCAAAACAATCCTGATCACAACAGTTAGAAAGCTCTTTTGGACCATATTTACTTTTACATATCAATAAGTTTTATACTTCATACATTATTACCATTATTCTACTTTGATTATCTGTTAAAGCCATTCAGATTGCACAATGTATTTTTGTTTTGGCTTCCACATCTCAAAGCTTCTTACCACAATAAGCCACGACTACAAATAAGTGAGCTAATATTAAATATCTTTATGAGCAATAAATCTAGTAAGATGCAAAGAAATGGGTTGCCAATTCCGTATAATCCTATTATATTGCAGTGCGGTGTATCTTGGAACACAGTGAAATATATATTGGTTTACTTTCTCCTACTCTCCACAATTTGTGGCCACAACAGTTTAGAATAAGATTTGCTAATTAACTGTCTTAAAACTACCACAGATTTTTTCTGATAAGGGTTTTTCGTAAAATTATAAAGCATACATAAGATTGTTATGTATTTATAATATAATCTTGTACTGCTGATAAAACAATTATTGTAGTAGTGAAACTATGTTTGAATACACTTTAAAATGTACTTAATCCTAATAAAATCAGGGATGATTGAGTAACAATATAATGCGCAGTTGGGTGTTTTGAACTAGAAACGTTATAAACGTTTAAACCATGTTTCTTAATCATTAAAATTATCATTTATTTGATATCGTTTATATATATATATAGTCCATATATCTTAGGACAAGAAGCTTATACATTGTACTTAGTACTATAAGAACATTAGCGCTGCTTCAAGAGTGACAGGATATTCAGGGTGGTTTAGGTTAGGGCGTAGGGGCCGCCTCCTAACAAGATCCATGAGGAAGAAATAGGGCACTAAATCTTAAAGTGATGTCTCCCCGGAAAAAGGTAAGGCCAGCTCTGACCTAGCCTCTCCACTTAAAGCAGGCAGGGGTGCACACCCTTGTTGTGACTAGCAAGAACCTCTGAGGTAGGGAACAAACCCCTCCAACTCCAACAGTTATCTCCCACAGTAGACGACAACTATCGAATTACCCTTGAACCCCAGAATCTCGACGTTTGCGGTTAGTGATTTTCCGCTCCTGGACATCCATCAGATTTCACAGATAAGTGACACATCGGCTTTTGCTGTACCCAGTGTTAGGTTCAAGTGAAAGGTATAAACCAGCCAGAAGTGATCCCTGCTGGGTAAAGACATTAGGTTATTACCAATGGTTAATTGTTTACATTAACTCGGATACTAGTAACCTAATCTAAGAATCTCTGAATTACTCAATATATTTTAAGTAAAATATAACCAAAGAATATATTTATTTGTTCTTGATAAGTTCTTCTTCAATGTTTCTACATCATTCATATTATAGGTAACGTATAATAAAATGAATATTCACTGATAAATGTTTTTATTCCCAGCTCGCTTCAGCTCCGCCTGTAGACATCTTACCTCATCCTCCAGCTCCTCGACATTTGAATCAAATGTTGCCACTCTCTCAACACAGCAACCTTCTCACTGCTTTCATCGAGAAGCCTCTCTGTGTCCACGTACACGAGAATTGGCGACTGTGACACGTACACTATCCTCTATGCACCTCGCCAACTAAGATCTCCAAGTCCAAGTCGGGTCGCTAGGATGGCCTCTAGGCGCTCCTCCTGGTCTGTTGGCCATATCTGAGTAGTTGATCTCAATGAATTGCCTTTCAAGTGGTTCAATTTGCTCCTGCAAAGATTGCTCCTAAGATCTGAGCCTAGCAATGTATGCTTCGTATGCATTTCTAGCTCACAGCTCTCAACTTACATTTTTCTATAGATTCGGTCAAGGTTAGAACACCTATGCGCAACCAAAGAGAGAATTGCCGTCAATATTCCCTAAGTAAATTCACTGTTTAAAAGAAGTAAACTACTGTGAAGAATGTCTAGAAATTGCATCATTTCTAAATGTGGCCATGGAAGATTGTATCCTTGTACAACTTCATTGCAGAAATGATATGCAATATCTGTATATGTTCAATAGAAAATAGGCCATCTATGACGTTGAAAAGTTCGCTTAACCTATAAAAAAGACGAATGTTTGTATGTCAATCTGTTAAGAAATATAACCTAAATGTTACTAGTAATAAATAAAAATAACTATTTAATTGAAATTGTCATTAATTGAAATAAATAGTGAAATAGTTATTAAAATTATTAGTCCAACAAACAAAAGGAACATTTCAAAGAAATAAACAAAAACAAACTAGTTACACGGTAATAAACAAGAAACTAAAAATTTAAAACTTCTTTACTATATGATTTTAAAACAGAGTAATGTTAGTGTTAATCTTCACAGTAAGCCTTGTAGTCTAACAGCATAGCATAAATGTATGAATGTTGTATAGATTTATTGAAGGCGTCACGAAAATTCAGCGTGTGTCATGGGAAGCAAGAGTACCGACAACGTTGGTAGCGTCAGTTGAGCCGTGAAGATGAGCATTAGCAAAATATGCGATGATCTTTAATTTAATTTTGTTTTCATCAATTTCTGGTATTCTATATTTAATTTTTATATTTTATTCTATCTTTATTTTCAGTATACCACTAAACTTTTACACAGTATTGTTTTTAAAGTAAAAGGTTTTTTAAATCAACAACAATTTCTACGCATTTTAGTTTCATAAGGTCTAAATAAATAATACTAGGTTGGTAGCACTGAAAATGTGTTTTTTTCTCTAGGCAGTCCTTTGAAGGTATTTTTATTTTTATCAGGAGTTGACATATTTATGGGGTTTGCAACACACGTGGTTCAGTTACAATAAATTTTACAAACTTAAAACTGATTTTATAATAGTATCGTAAGAACATAGCTGAATTTCAGTAAATCTTACCAGTTTAATAGAACTATTAGGTTTTAATAGACTTTCATCTTTATTGTGTCAGGTTTAATCGGAGAATTTCCAATTTTCCAATAGTTTATTGATGAAATAGTTATTTGAGACCTGATAGTAGATAAGTGAGGTGTATTTTTTTATATTACACACTCATTTAGGGAAACCTTTACGATAATTTCATCAAGAAAACTGTTTTCTAAAACGTCAATAAATTTGCATAAAAGTTATACACATAAATAAATAGTATTATAGATTTACATTATTAATCACCTTTAACCAATTTTAAAATATATTTTCTAATCTAATACATTTTTTATTAGCCATCTGTATTACTAGTTTTAAAAATTCCACTATTAATGTACAAAAATTTAATCTAAAGTGAATTAAAATCCACTTTAATTGTTATTTTGATTTGCTTTAATAAACATACTTCTACAGATTAGTATAGCATAAAATTAAAAGTATCAAATATAATAATGTAATAAAAAATATCTTAATATAAAAAAATGTATCAAATAATATAATCTAATTCAAAACTAATTTTGATTTCAAATGTGATCAAAACATTTTATTGCTACAGTCAGTGATTAGTAGGCGATGATATTACTAATCATCAGTTTTTGCTCTGATGTCCCTTGTCTGCCAAGCAGCTGTAGGCATTTCGTCGGGAATTGTGATACTACTATTTTTCTTCGTATAAAGTTTTATAATATTATGATATATAATACAGGGAACTCTGCAACACGCTTTACGCACTATTTACCAAAACCTAGGAGTTACGGTATCACACGGTATGCAAATCCCTGTAGGTCACGCTTCAAACGCCTGGAAGTCAAACTCCTCTCTTTTTGTTTGCAGCTGACACAATTCACTTCGGTACAACTGTGTTTATTACAAAATCACACTCGAACACCGAGAAGATTTTAATGGATATTTTATGACCTATCTTTGTGGAAATAAGTGACATTTTTCTTTCACTTGTGCTTGTCGATGATAGAGGTCAGAAACTTTCATGAGTTCTTCGTCGTTTCCACATCGCATGAAAAGGAGTGATCGAAGTTGACTAATTAAAAAAATATCCTTCACCACTTTGTATTCACAGAAACTAATGGGCTTTCCTTTAGAATCTAGCTCGCAACAAACGAACAAGCATAAAATATAAAGGAAATGAAATGAAAATGAAAAACTCCTTATCATGCAGGCAAAGTTAGGACCGCACGCCTTTCTTACACTTGACATACGACAGCGTAAAATTAAACAAGTAACATTAATTAAAGAAATATTACCTTAAGAATAAAATTCAATAACTAATTATATTTTAAGAACGTGAAAAGATTATTATAATTTTTAAAACGTAAAAGTTTAAATGTTATTATTTAAATACTTTTGCAATTCTTAAAACATATTAAATAAAAATACTTTTTATTGCACACAACCTCACAATATCATCCCTCTGCCAGAGTCAGACCCACAGCATCTTAGAGCGAACCTACCCCGGCTAATCGATTAAGATAAATATCTTTCAGTTTCAGAAATGTAACATAACTACCACAAAAAAGAGCTTCTGGGGGCTTTTAGTATATGGCCAGTAAGATATAGTGATCCGAGTAAGGTATCTTACAATTTACAAATAATTAAACAGATATGATGATTCTTTTATGCAAATTAGTGTAAGCTTGTTAGTTATCAAGTCTGTAACAGACATGTCATTACCAGTCTGAACTGTAACTAAGCGTGATGTCACACCACAGCCACTAACCGCAGCATATATTGGTACTATTGATGTGGTTATGTGGTCAAAGGTAGTTTTAACGTATTTCCGTGCTCTATTAAATATATTGTTTGAATTACCAATTTTTATTCTTCTATACTTCTATTCTTAAGTGAGAAAAAAAACAAACAAAACAAAGGAACTTTCGCACTTACAATATTTTTGGGATACTGTATAGATCTCCCCCTTATTTGGTGTAATGCACAGGCAACTGGCTCAGTCTCTACAGAATAATAATAAATTCGTATGTTGGTTCTTGTATGGTTATGCCTGCATGTGTATTGGTCCTCAATACATTTATTACGAAATCTCAAATAGTAATATTTTCATTTGGAAGTGAAACCTAATTGGCAATAGAAGGACTGCTCATATTTTCTATCATTTAAATTTAACAAAAATGCATAGCACTTCATTTTGAGAAATGAAATCCACCCTTTTACTCATATTTGAACAACCCTTAAAACACACTTGCTCACTATAACTAAAATCTATAAAGTGTGGAAAAGGAGGCTCCTAAACTTCATGTAATAGCAGACTTGTACATCAGAAGCATGAAGTCCAAGTAGAGGTTACGAACTTAAGTTTTTATCACAATACAGAGAAAAATACAATTGTACTTCACAAGCAAGAGAGAAGGTTGGCTAGAAAATCAATGTCAACATTTTCTGTAATGTCGCAGGCGTCGTCTGAAAGGGAACAGAATAGCAAGGGCAAAGATGGGGAAGGATAAAGAGTACCCACCCCCTTACCTATCTTTTAGCTTAAAATCCTAATTTTTACTGTTCATTACCTATCAAACCCTTAACTAAGAATAGACCATGCATTTTATTTGTAGCTCAAATAAGCAAAAAAATAATCAGGCTATTTTAGAGAAGTCTGGAAGTCCCTATTTTTTATGAATTTACAATTCAGTGATTTACAATAGATTAACAGGTGTGAAGAGAAGATGGCGTGCTCTTACCTTAATCAACTTGATGAAGGGATGAAAGCCCGTGTGATCAAAGCTACCTTTACACTGTAAACCACATGCCAGTTCCTAATCACGCGTCACATTAGCTATAAACTTCTGTGTCCTGCTTCTTCACCTGTTTCCTCTTCGATGTGTTCATAATATAATCTAAAAGGGGTAAAATACGCATTAAATGATTTGATGTCCAAATCCAAACTAAGCATGACAACTGCTATACACAGTCAATAGTAATATGGGATCCTCTAGTTTATGTCAGGACAAAGGCAGGTCCGATACAGGCAACCACATTCAGATAGGCTGTACAATGTCGCATTCAGGATTGCCACAGACTGACTCAAAGTGGACCTAGAGTATTATGTGGACGTACAGATAGGGTTTATAATATATCTAATTATTTCTTACACCTGCTATTGCTAATATAACTTTAAAAGTAATTATTAAAGTTTTTTCGATGTTTCGATAAGGACAATATCCGTTTTATAAGTATTTCCAAACACCCTAGTCTCTATATTGAGTGAGCCTTTTATTCTCACCCAATGATTAAATGTTTCTTTTGTTTCATATTTAAGCAGAAAAGAAGCTCTAAGTAAATTTAATGGTCCTTTTTAAATTAAGGGCACTGGATGATCTGGGTTTGAAGCTAACACATGAAAAAAAAAGGTTTTATAACGGTAAACCATGCAAATCATATAAAACAATAGAATTTTATTATTTACCTTAGTACATTTACCTTAGATTTTTTGTTTTTTGTTTTTAAATAAAAGAATCCTATTTAAAAATGCCTATATCTCTGAATGATAAAGTCATGAGACATTTAAACGTTTGGATTATATATGTTGTCTGGTTTTTACTCTACACGTTTTTATTTCACGTTTTAACTAATTACTATTATATGCTTAATTTAATGACTTTACTATGTGAAATCTTAATCAGTTCATTTGGCATTTTTTTTTTATTTATAAAATTATTTATAAAACCATTTCATCTCCCTTACTCTGAATAAAAGAAGGCAATGCTCTGGCTTAACTGGATTTACAAAACCATTGTTTCAATTTTCTTATTTCATACTTAAAATCTAATGCTACCAGTACCTTTTACTTTGCGACTTTACTAAAACGACTGTAACCAACCGAACAGATTCTTAGAGCAGCTTTGTTGTGCTTTGATCTTTGGACACTAAAAGTCAATATACTTCAAAATTCAAGTACCTAAAGAGTCCCTAACAATTTAAGAAGAACATACTGGCTTTTTAAAACTGTATCCACAGCAATATATCTAAATAAAAATATAACACAACATTTGTCTCGCGAGGTTTAAAACTATAAGATAGAAAGTTTATGAATATACAGCAACATGTACTGTTTCACAAAATGGTAATATAAATACTTCTTCAGGCGTTAAATCTTAAATGATAATTTTAAACATGCAAGAACATAAAAAGATTAAAAATGGTAATAAGCATAACACCAATAGATAAGTAGTAAGTCAAAAATAGCAACATGTATAAGTAATTTTTTATAATTATTTTTTTAATTGAACGGAAGCTATTATTTAAAATACAATTGGCAAATTTGAAATTAGTCACATGTGTTAAAAAAGTTGTCCAAGAAATAAATCATAATCATTGAGCCGTAGTTCTTCAACAATATGACCACAATATGATTTATGTGCCACTATGTTGGATAAAATACATGTTACAATTTCTCTTGGATGAGCAAATAGTTCACAAAGGGAGAGGGTGAGGGTAATAAATCCTGATTGTAAAAGTAATAGGATTATTGCCAACACTGCAGCTTTTTTCTGCTGTATTTTCAGTTGAACGTCCTTTTATATTCTGAATGGCTATTGTAGTCCGGTTTTATTCGGTCATAATCAGTTTGAACGCACATAAAGGCATAGAAATATTTTGGAATAAAAGAGTTGTTCATTCAACCAAAATAAAACCAAGTAATAAAAATAAATCAAATTATAACGTACTAAAATGAACTTTTTCATACTTTTTATGGAATTATTACATAACCTAATCTTAAATTAGCTTTTATAATCTATTGATTTTAAAGAGCAAGGCACGGATATATACTAGTAAAGCTCTTTTAAAAACCTCAGCTTCTTGACCATGCAGACCAATCGGGATTATTACTTCTATATTTGGGGCCTGTCACGGTATTTTATATTCTATTTTTTCGTGCTTTCCCCAGGATTTAAACACGTCATCTCTCAGTTTGAGAGCGGTGACTGTATACATTAGTCTACGCAAAGTGATCACCGGAAATACACGAATATATGGGATTACATGATCACTTTGCTCTCTTTCGCTGACTCAGTAAGCAGTTCGGCCATTTACACTGATCGTGAGTTGGAGAAATATGAATAAGATCAGGCTAGTTTGAATGTTAGAGAGTCATAATAATTCAATGAATCCTGAACTTTTAAGAGCATATCAACATATTTATTTTGATATATTACAGTGCTTTCTGATAAATTACAACCTTGTGGTGCTTTCAAACCACAAACCAGCTTGGTTCATTTATGTTATAAGATAAACATTGTTACAATCACTATTAGCTTTAGACTAGCTCGTGTGGCAACCTCCACCTCAGTATTCTAACACATTTGTGTGCTTACATTTTAGAAGAGTCAAAGAAAGTAATAGGTAAAATTTATGCTTAATACAAACTACTTGTTTATTTTTCACGACTTGAAATGTATAACAGTAATTTTTAACGTATATTCTTTATTATACATAATTAATTAGTATTTTAATGAAAAAATATTTTATGTTCATAATTTTTCACAATATACGAATAGAATGTGTTAATCCAAATAATTTTACAGATCATCCTAAATCGCGATACGTTTTTATTCATTTTTTTTGTAATTAGAAAAAGGCCTTCAGCTTACCATTAACTTTTGAAACAGTATAAGCCCTTAAATCGATTACGACAGAAAGTATTTGGATTTAGTTCTACACATGGAATAAGCAGTTAATAATGGCTAATAAATTAAAAGTCTTTCCTGTTTACCAAGCATAGCATAGATTACACGAAAGTCATAGAACCAAGCTGGCATAGTATATTGAATACTATAAGCCGATTTAAAAATCATTTTCAAACATTTCGTCCTCGTACCAATTTTTGTAGTCTTTGCGATTGCGGCTCTATGCTTTATTCCAAAGTTGTTGTAGTCTAATTATTACTAAGTACGAGAAAGAAAGGAATAGTATAATCGGTGAAATGAAATGAAATGAAAAATGTCTTTACTAGGGGCAAAGTTAGAACTATAAATTTCTTCTAACACTTAAGCTCATACAAAATGTTAATAACATATATTTATTTATAACTAAACTTGAATCTATTTAAAAAAGTGATATATTAAATGAACCTGAACTTTAAAAAAACAGGCATCAATAATGCATATAACTTTATGCATATTTGCATTATTATAACAAGACACACTCGCATTCCTTCAACCTGTATTCCACTGTTCCAAGTACCACAATCGAAAGCCGCCAATTGCTACACCCCCCGAGCCACCACCATCAAGGCTCTGACCTCCGCCACGAAGCGAGCGCGCTTATCGATGCCTCTGATGTTCACAGGTAAAGTATTCCACAATCGACAAATAGAAAATCTAAACGACTTACTAAAGGTAGTTGATCGATGAATTAGAATGGATAACAAGGACGTTCACCTCCTTGAATTTAATGGATTGATATATATATATATATATATATATATATATACATGAAATTGTTTAAATAGCAATTGCCTTATTTAATTTCAATAAACATTGAATCGCAAAAAGTACTTGCTCCGCCGGGAGTCGAACCCGGATCTCTCATATATATATATATCAGTTATATGTCGCTTTTTGAAGTTTCATTGATATCAGATTCAAAATTATACTTATTTCCATCGTTATAGTACATTTTTGGGACGGTATTTTCGTTATCTGTTGGGAATGGCTATATAGTATCATATAATACATTGTTTAACAACATGTCCATAGTTCATGATACAACTCATGGTTGCGCACAAGACATGGCTTATGGAGTCTCATTTTCTATAAAAATTGTATTGTTACGAATATATCCAGATAATATTTTAAGAGCATATATGTATAATATATTATGTGTATTTTTAAAATCATATAAAAAGAAGAGAAATATAATTTTTCATTCATAATTTTTTCTGGTTAAAATTCGTTAAACTCGTTAAAATTTAGAAAAAAAACTTTTTATTGTATTTTTAAATGCAACTGGTTTAATAGAAGAGATAACAGGCACAGGGATCTACTGAACTGAGAGACAGAACAGTAGCTCGTGAATGTTAGCCTTTACAAGCACGAGTTCAACAGTTTGTCAAAACAAGTACAACTTTCCCTTGCCCTCAAAGGGTTTAAAACTCGTTCCAAACGCAGTTGTTGAACGCGTTTTATAGCGTAAACGGGTTTGATGCATATGGCTGAAAACCCGCATAATTAAATTGTACTTAATATCGAATTGAGATTCAGAAATAATTGGACTGAAATTAAAATGTACTTCTCAATGTGAGTTTCATGTATTATATATGTCCTGGATGATAGAAAACTGAAGTTTGTTACATACATTTCCTTTTTTTCTCCGCAATAAATGCTTGAACATTGGTGATTTCTATAAACAGGGCAGTGTACTGTGTATGATGTGTGAAAGTAGAGCAAAAGACTGTAGTCTCAGGAATGGCTTTCAAACGTTTGTCTGAGTAAACACTAACTTATGATGTAGCTACAATTATACACATAAGCGTACTTGTAAATTTGCCTGATTTCAATAAATAAAATTAACATAAACAAATGAAAAAATAACAAAGCGCATAAAAAGGTAGTATAACCACTTTAGCCAGGGTATAATGTGAGATAAAAGAATTTTATAATAAAACATCAGTAAATATGAGCTTTGACTGAAGAATTATACGCCATCAACGACCTTATACTGCATTCATATTAAGTAAGTTTAGGTAAAAAATATGTACCGTAACCATAACATTGCATACAGTATATTTGGAGTGGTGTACGTTCCACATCATTTGTTAATTCTAATAGTCTATGAAACCGTTTTCTTTGTTTTACTAATATTAAGTATACTTATCTATTATTGGAAGCGTATAAAAACCAGGAAAGATAGCGTACTCATAATAAATAATGATTTCATGTTTTCATAATACATATCCTTCAATCTAGAACTGCAGTTGCTCGAGTGTAGTGTAGCTACATAGGTTAATTGAAATATCGTATCTATTATTTACAGAATATTCCAATAACCATTTAAAATAAAGTATTCAAATGAAGCAAACATCTATTGTATGAAGACTGCCACCGAACGGAATTATTATTACTCTAAGATAAGACCCAAGAGATGAGTGCGCAGGAAAAACATTATGGTCAAAAATAAAGATTTATACTTGCAGGAAAACGAGGATGGAGTATTCAATTTAAAGAGACTGCTAATAATAACAAGATTATTGCCACTCCGTGATTATATTCTTTACTCATTATTTCGAACACTAGACTAGACAATTACAACTTTAAAGATAATAGAACCTGGTATAACCAATTTTGTGTAACACATGTACGTATTAGAACCAGAAACAATAATTAAAACACATAACCTGTGTTTTAGTTTTGTTTTCTTGAACAGGTAGACTCATGTAATGAGAGGTTTTGGTTGTATGGAGATTTGTACACCGCGCTTGTCGCTGTCAATGGCTGAACGTTAGCGAATCCCTTCATTTGAGGGACTCTAAAATGTCTGCATGTTTGCCTGTCTACATGATATCTCTGTCAAAGAACTGACCTACAGGTATAAAATTTTACATGAAGCCTCATGTTTATATAAACAAACGTCTAGTTTAATGATGTGTGAGGGGGATCGTTAGCGAATACATTTGTCTTATGGGTAACCATGATAACATCTAGAAAATTGAACAATAAATGAATATTTAAATAAACGGAGTACGTTTATATGAAAAATTTACATGGGACCTAGTAACATGTTTGTATATAGAATTGAAATGTTTTATATAATCTCAGCAAAGCCTCGTATGCAACATATGGTGTGTAGAATATACTGTGAAATATTTATTATTAAGTTTAGGAATGCGAAAGGAATCTCGTTATTCAGATGAATGTGTCGATGGAAATTCCTGTTAGAATAAACAACCTTCCATGTCTGTTGGTGATGTACCTTAAATATTTGGTTTATTAATAGAAGAACTGTTAGCAATATAATGGTGTGCACAATGCTAACGAATACTTAGAGCATAATATATAACGGGTAGTAGAGATGATTAACTGTGACTTTTGTTTCAAAAGTACCCAAAAATAACAAGTCTACATGTTCTTAAGGCCAAATAAGATAGCTTAACTAGTTATTGGATTCGTTTAGCAAATATTTATTTTTTGTGACGGAAATCTTTAAATGTCTACAAATATAATACGTTCTTCTGATTCAATTATGATGCATTGTGTATTAAAATGATAAAAACGCTTTTCTAATGAACTATATTTATGGAATTTTCTATAAAATTACTTTAAACCTTCCTTAATTTAATGTTCCACCAAGTAAACCACCGCAAATAATGTATACAATATGATAAGTATAAATTATTTGTACGGATGGGAAACAGTTTTTTCTATTTTCCGATTTATTTCAACAGAAAACTTACAACGGAACGAGAAAGAAATATATTGTATTTCCGTTGGAAACAACTTGTTTGCCTTACAGAGATAATCCATTCTAAAATTAATAATTCATTCAGGATGTGAAGTAAAATCAAGAGGTTATGTTACTTTTCTTTCAGCTTTCTTCTTCCGTTTTACCATTCTGTAAATTTCAATATGCCAGCAAAATTATCTTTGTTTTACATCTGAAACTGCTCATTTAGGTTTAAAAGTGTAAACATAATATATATTAATGGACATCATTGTTTTATACATAGAAGAAACACATCTCATAACAATGTTATCAGATTTTTTAATTTGAATAAAAGCACTAAAATATATTTTAATTAAAACCGAAAGAATTTTCCAAAATCTACGAATTTAATCATAATGTCATCCGTTTTATAGTAAACGCCATATTACAATGTTTTATTTGGAATTTTTGTATTTCAAATTTACTCTAAGTCGTGTACGTCCGTCCAGATAAAGCCAATTATGCAAATAAATGGTTACATATAAAGTTCGATTTAGTGCTCAAAACGACATGTTCTCTGCTCCTAATGCATTAAAAGTATAATACTGATAAAACCATGTGCATATTCTTTTACCAATTAACAGATATTTTTCCTACTTTTCAAAATAAAATTCAAATTTTTGCAATATTTTTCGTATGCGTGTTTCCAATACCTGTTGTGAGCCATTATTGCTAAGTTATTCTTTAGTACTTCTCTTCAGTTTAAGGAAATTATATCGATAATCTTATTACCTATTTAAGAACTAGATGACAGATAATTGGACCGCAACATAAAACTAATTTGTTTCTTTGCATAAATTTCACTCAGATAGACAGAAAGGGTTGTTCGTGTAATTCCCGTTTATAACAAAAAATACGAATCAAAATAATGTGGCTTAGCCTACATGTTAAAAGGTAACTCCTTATGATAAGGCTTTAATAAACTTTTATAAAAAGTCATTATCGTAAGTAGTATTAAGAACAACTTCGGCAGATTTATTTTACAAAGCAACTCTACGAGTAAGTGAAACTCATTTCGTCGTTTGCTGAGTCCACTGCCATTTTGTGCCCTGGAAAATTGAATGCAATTTCTCTACCCAGTTATTCTCAAGTTATAAAAGTTAACGATTATAACCCTACCAAAGTATCGCAGCCACTACTGTACAGTGACTATTAAATAATTCATATCGATGTTCTAAAGTGCTGACCCGACTGGAGCAATATTCAAACATAAACCTTTAAGCTGTGTAGGAAGTTAACATGGGGGTTTTTATTACCCTCATACGAGTAAAAGACCAAAGATACATAATACGACCAAACATTCCTTTATTTTAGCATAAGCTATTTCTAAATCTAAAAACGTTACTCATAAAAAGGTTACGGAGAGTTTTATTCATACAAATATAAAATTATACCTTGAATTTAATTTCGTCCTAAGCGGAAGTAAAAGCTTAGCCCATGAATATCAATTTATCCAAACACCTGAAGCTAGAATGTGATAATAAATTATAAATTAAATAATAATATTCAAAAAACAATGCAAAAGTCTGCCTACATGAATCATATTATATTTAAATACCTTTAATTGCAAATCACGTACTTTGGCCAGATGATCTGCATAATATAAAGTAGCGAATGTGCTTGACTGAATAATATAAATATTTTTATTTCTTTAATGCAGAAAATAGCGTTTTCACTAGAGGCTAGTCGATGTATTATTTACGTTTTTCATTATTACAAAGCAGCAACAGATTATATTACATGATAGTTATTACTTCAGTGGTGGAAACATTAAACTTTTATATATCTGACTATCCGCTTGATAGCTCAAAAACTAAGACGCCTGTGGCCTAGAAATTGAGCATGAAACTTCGTCTCTATTAAAAGGACAAAGAGTTTCAATCTGATGCCAGTTACTCCATTTAATTCTGCTGTACTCTAGCGAAAATCTTTACATTGGTCTTATTGGTGACAATGATGGCAATGTGAGATCACAGAATAAACAAACTTGTAAGACAAATTAATAAAAATCATTTTACCATATAACGTTTTGTTGGCTGGTTTATTTAAATATTTTCTAGTGTTTCAAAACTTATTTGTGTGACATTTGAGGCTGAGAACTTGCAAAGTCCACCATTTCTAGGCGTTAGACAAATTAAATTTTTGTTAGTTTATGTATCTACCTGTCCATACGATATATCGCGAAAGAATTTATCATAGGCTTAAAACTTAGCGTACAGCTTTATTTATGTTTAAGGAATGCAGATTTCGTTGACAGTGTATGTAACTCTATGAGGGTTAGCAAATATTTTACGTCGTTCTTGTCGGTAACCAAGATGGGAACGAGAAATTTATTCGCATATTGAATAAATTTGAAAGAAAAAGGATACAGTCATATGACATTTGAACATGTGACAAGTAAGACGTGCATACTAATGAAATAAGATATATACTCGCATTATGTATGTAACACAATGTAACATGTAACACGTTTTATTGCTTATTTTTACCTGTATATATACGAACATGACTAAGTTTGGTTTGGTTCACATTAGTTCACATTATTTACTTCGTCGAGAATATCATATCATGAATAGATGTAAACTAAGTTTTAAAAATCATAAATCACATTTATTTATTTAAAAATACTAGGTCACATATTATGCTCCTTATCGTTTGAGTTACTAATCGTGTACTTACATGGTAAAATTGTAAAGTTTAGCAAAATACCATTCGTATTTAATTTGAACAGGCTAGTAATTGATGAAGCAAATTGATTCCTGTATTTCATTACAGTCTTTATTACTCTTAAACTAGCCGACGTGAATTTTTGCAGTGACTGCATTATGACTATATAAATCTATACTTTATACATACATGCATGCACGCGCAAATACACACACACACAATATAGATCGTTATAGTGGCAATATAAGTTGGAATACATTTAATTGAATTAGACAAAACCTCAGAGATGAATCATGTTATAATACAAATTGACCACCACTAAAAGACCCTATTAAAGTGCTGCAAATATGGAACTGGTGTTATTACTTCTAATACATGCCAAATTTACGAGGAATAAACGTCATAACAAAGTAAGACTTTAGTTTGTGTTATTTCTACCCCCACAAAAACACACATACCGCCGGCATTGTTGTAGCTGTTTTGTTGTAGAATGTATATGTTGCGTAATATTAGTAGGGATATTTGCTTACCAGTTAACTCTTAAAAGAAGTAATGCTATCATCCAAAGTTAATCTAACCACCCATTTAAGAACTGATTATACAACAATCTCACCATTGCTTCCAGCATCTTAAGCGATAGATTCTACATATAAATATTATTAACAATTAATCATATAGTAGTTAGTGGTAGTACTCTTTGTGTAAACTATAAGTAGTTAAGAAAGCTTGTATTCATGGAATATATTTGCTAAGAGGACGCGCTATTGAATGAAACTATATTATAAGGCTAATGCCTTATATTCTAAAAGCTAATGCCTATATTATTTTAAAAGCGACATAAATACGTAGTTCAAGTTACAGCCACCACATTAGAATTGTACATTCCACTAGGCTGAAGTAACTTGAAAGCAATTTCAGGAATGAAACGACTCAGACTTTGTCCCTATTACCCCAGCCGTAATGTAGGAATAGATATTCACCACAAACGCATCTAAAGCTTTGAGTAAATGTTACGGATACATTGGTATTAACATCATTGCTATTACACCAGCCATAGTTGGGTGATAGGCATTTACTAAAAACGTATCGAAAGCTTCGATGAGATATTTCGAATACATTGGTGTTAACGTTATTGCTATTGCACCAGATATAATGTGGTAATAGGCATTTATTATAAACGTATAAAAATCTTCGAGGAGATATTGCGAATACATTGGTGTTAATGTCATTGCTATTACATCAACCATAATATAGTAATGGGTGTACATTATAAAATTTGTAACCTATAAATTTAAAACAACTATAAAAATTAACTAACCCTAAATATTCTTCTATTAATACTTTGAAATAATATATACAGATCCGTTTTGGATGTATTCTTTGATATGTAAATGGATGGAAATAATTCAAGTATATCGAATATCAATGTATCCTATGAAATGTTACACATAAACACCTAACCACGCCCTGAATTATTTTATGCGCTAAAGATTTTACAGTTAAAAATTCATAGAAACTTGTAAAACTCAATTAAAATAACAGATCTCTTGAGTTGCCAGTGTGCTTAACGATAATGATGTATAAACTTATTTTGCCGACTGGCAGAATGATATACAAATATAATACATAACCATCCTAAACTAGACTAAAGATGAAATTGCAAATCTAATATATTAAAAAACAAACGCAGTAAGTTTAAAGAATACTAATCAGTTGTAGGTGGTTAGTAGACGAATGCAGTCGTATTGTGACCTGTATTCCGTAGTTCAGTTTTAATGATTATTGTTGTGTATAGTTTTTATTAAGTGCATGTTTTAGAGTTAGTGAAGTTTATAAACAACATGGTGGTTGTGATTCCTGACCTAGGCGTGCCACAACGCTTTGGCACAAAATTTGTTTATTTTAGCCTAGTTTGTAATTTATTATGTATTAGGTTAGTTCTTTACCTGAAGAAGAGATCAGATTGCAGATCTCGAAACGTAGTGTTACTGATTTCTTGTTTCTCTGAACGATGGTAAATGTCCGGAAAAATCCTGTTTCCTTCTCAATTCCTCCATCATCAAAAATAACCTTCAAACAAATAACATGTATTTTAAGTATTCACTATTATAAATAGTTTCTTGATTGGGGAAGCACGACATACGCATATTTACCGAAATATAATTTTTTAGATAAAAATGTCTATTCATGCGCAGTTTATAGTCACAGTTTCAAATTTTCAGTCATTTCATCATTCAATTTTTTTATTAATTTTAAATTATACTGGTAAAGAAAATACTTATGTGTAAATCCATTAATGCCTCCTGCACTAAAGAAAATTTTGGATTATTATGATTACCTATTAATTTTGTACTCACATATCGTAATAGAAAAGGCCTCTTAAATTGTGTTGCAGATCACCCAAAACGAGGCAAGATGAAATACAACTGTAATTTTATTTCAACGGGGTTATTTAAATATATAATATTAGTTATGACCACATTTTTATTAAAATTTAATTTAATTACTAATGGAAGTTTTTAAAGACATTAGATTTTATAAAAAGCAATTGTCTACAACAGTCGTAAATGTGCTGGAAGACAAATAAAGATAATTGTACGTTATAAGCGGATAAAACTGTACCTCATGTGACAAACCACGTAGCCCACACTGTACCTTATCCGGCCTAGAGTCCTCAATCAATAAAGAGGCCTAACCGACCATTTATATGTTAAATAGCTGCTAGTATCGTCCAGATCCTACCGTAGGTCTAGCGTTATCAAGTGATCTGTTAACACCCCTGGCTTACCACACTGAGTGGGTAACGTATATACACTATTTTATTCAGGGAGGGAATGTTTTTTAAGTACATTATAAGTTATTTTTCACATTGGGATTTAAAAACGTACTTTTTGTTTTAGATTGTTTGTTATTTTTGTCAGGAGAATGGAATAGCTGTTAAGATGGTCTTATATTTCAAAATTGCACTAGTGCACATAAACTCAGAGATGACTATATAAAAAATGTCTTGCCTTATTCATGGCGCCAGTTCTTTACGCATATTTAAAAAACCGTTGTAGTAGTCAAACTCGATATTCATGTTCAATAAATTTTCAGGTCCATTTATGTTGCTTACTTTTACACCAAACTTCTTCTTCTCAACATGTTCTAACATGGCTTTCCTTTTCAAAGGTTTGTCGTTAATAAATAGACAAGAAGCAGATCACTCGTATGGTATGTAAAGTGACCACAATGTGTGTTAATAATGTATGAGGTATTTTAGGAATTGCTTTTCAAAGACCATCTAGTAGTGTATTGACAATGGAAATGTCAAATAATGTAGTTGTTTGTTTTGTTACAAAGCCGAATAATTTGATGCAGATTATTAATGTTTGTGCAGGTATATTTTCAATTTTGCTTTAACATATCAGTTTGAAACAGTTAGAGAGGAAAATAGATCTAAGTTTGGACCATGTTAGTATTTTTAAATTTTTAGAAGGATTTATTTTTCGAATGCCCGATTAAATATCGTTATACCATTGACTTCCTAAATGAATAACTCAGTAATAAGTTAAAAAAGATACTTTATAACCGCAAATATTATATTAAGAATAAAACACTTCATTTAATAGCAATTACTAAAATGTCTTAACACACCGGTGTAAATATGGTTTAACATACGTGATTTATTTTCCCTGAAATTATCCGTGCAAAGGAACCTTTTAAATGATATATATATAAAATTTGTATAAGGGGCAATACCCTAATAACATTTTTGTGATTCAATGTGTATTGAAATTATATATATATATATATATATATATATATATATATATATATATATATAATATATATATATCATTTAAAAGGTATCTTACTAAGCCATGCAACATAGCGTGAGAGTTTAACATTTTTAAATAATTCAAAATCACCCCCACATTCATAGAGAGTTTTGAATAATTTGGAAATTTCTCCAGATTGACAAGGTGAATCTATTTGAATTGCAAATAATCATGTGCTAACTTTGTTTATACCTGCGAGTGCGAATTTTTCACTCTGTAAAAGCCATTCAAACTACCTATACCGAACAAAACTCGATAGAAGTCGGTTCTACAAAAATGCTTCATAAGACAAACGTATTTCTTCTCCCTTTTTAGTGGGTATAGCCATTTGAAAATGTTCCAAAGGCCTCTCATACTATGAGGTATTGCCAATGGAGCACATTTTATATGTAGCCTGAATTATATCATCTATCATCTCTAAATACATACTAATAGATCTAAAAAAGACAATTCATTACTCACACCAAACGGAAGTTTTCTCCTTATAAATAGCATAATTTATGTTCACATATACTTTTGGTTTGTGCACTTTATTTATTACCACGTAGCACAATGTTTCTATAACGTAGTATAGTTTAAGGTCTAATTTTTTTTTACCTTTTGCATAAATATCTCCAAATTCTTCACTCATAAATCAGACGCAGTAAAGCAACTTGAAAACCATAAAAAGCACGTTATAAGATGGTTCATTGTTCTCCAAACCTCAGCAACCTCTGGTAGAATCCTTGGCCACCACTTCATCGCCGGAACCAACGCACTCTCATTGGCAGTTGATATAACTCAACAATAAGACTGGTAGGTTACTCTGGAAATTGTTATAGAAGGTATGAAAATTAAATTCGTTTTAATACAATTGGTAGGAATCATGTACTAATATCTTTTGATTTGCAGACATTATGTAAAATCATGCAAAAATATTGTATTTTATACAAGTCATAGAGTAAATAGTTGGTGATCAGCAGGGATATGGTAAAATCGCTGCAAATGTCATCGAAAACCTGCAATGGGTCTTATTCAAATATTTTGTTCTCTATTTAATAAAATACTAAATGGCTTGGATTTTAATTAATTTGTTAGATTTAATTTTGCAGTAACTTTAAGATAATAGATTTTTTAATAATAAATATCTTCTGAATATTTTCAACCCTAATTTTACGTAATATAACATTGCAATTTAATCCTTGAATTCTAGAAGTGAGTGTCAAATTTTAAATTTTGTTCGTTTGCTCCATCTGTAAAATTTGATATAACGCTTCAAGATGACAATCAAAATATAAAATGCTTATTATAAGCGTTTCTAAATGGCTTTATTCATTTCAAAAATATAAAATGGGTGATATTATGTTTCAAAAAAGTGTTATTGCAGTGTGATAGTAGTTGGAGTTTAATACTAACGATTAGGACAGTCTATTATTTTAGGTTTTATTATCAATGAATTTATTTTTATCTTCTTACACACTATAAGCCAAATCAAAGATTCTACCCAAACAAAAATCTTGTAATCGTAGTGTAACCAAATGCTACAAAACACGAGTGTCCAGACTCGGGGAGTTCTCTGTGAGATATGGGAGGCTCACGGGATTGTCTCCCTGGAGCGATGGTCACACATTTGTATGCGCCACCACTCGGTCGATTTGTCTCACATAATCACATTTTTATAACTCAATTTATTATTGAATTTAGTAAGGAGTTCCTGCACAGGAATATTTTTCTAACTTAGTTGTGTTATTACGAGATTTTGTATTAAAGGTGCGCACAACAGAATCATAGCGAAGAGTAAAGCTTACAAATATTCTGATTTATTTTGACTTTAATATGGATAGTTTACTCCTCAGGATTATAAAGGGTAGTATCCGTTTAAAAAGTACTGTTTTCATGAAAACAGTTACACACACACACACACACACACACACACACACACACACACACACACACACACACACACACACACACACACACACACACACACACAAACACACACACACACACACACATATATATATATATATATATATATATATATATATATATATATATATATATATATATATTTATATATAAACAGTAAAATGAACTTATTAAATTTATTATTTTGAACATTCATTAATTTACGGAACCAAGTAGTTAGTCGAACTGGCAATTAAAATTATGACATAATTATACTATCTTTATTGCAATACTGAAAAAACTAATTAAAATTATACATAAGAAACAAAGCAGATTAATCATTCTATCGAGTCAGTACAAAGTCACTGAGTTAATGTAAAATAGTTTAAAATGGACCTATAAAATTTACCCATACTTTTCCCTGATTGTCGCTATCTTGTTTCTGCCGTGACGACTGTAATGAGCTATATGCTTCTGGTCAGTTCTCAATGATTGGTTATAGAATGCAGACATTTTTTGCTCTCTAAGATTTCGATCATTAGATGACTGCACGATATCCAATGGATGATCTGACCTATAGACTTGAGATTTTGTTTAAAGCATGATTTTTATTTAAGCAACATAGAGTACGATGACGATTGAAGGCACTCAATAGAGTTTGGTTAAATGTTAGCTAACATGTTTATTTTGGTGTTATGGCTGGCCATTAAGGTAAAAACAGGTAATTAAATGGAATAATTAAAAAAAACTCAGTACAACAATACTGTGTTTTAATATGTGAGATGTAGGCAGTAATATATTCAGACTAATTAAATTAGAAACACAGATGATATTTTTCAAGCAGCCTGTTACGAAGATGGGGCGTAATCCTCAAAGTTGTACTAGTTTTAACAACAGTATGATGTAATTTATACTAATAAGCTTGGAATGAGTATAAAGATATTTTTTATCACCCCGGTGTCTTTTCCTTCAGAATTTCTTTAGAACTCAATTGAAAATATTAAGTAATACTTTTAGGGCTCTGGAAGTGACTTATAGATACGTGAGAGTTAAGGTGAAATTATTCCTTCTTAATACTTTAATAACATTATAAAAGAAAATAAAAAATTAGCGTTTTATTCATATACACATATTAAAAATAACAAATAAAATATATTTGTCTGAAAGAGAACAAGCAAAAAGGTTTTATAAGCCAAAAGCCAATAATTATTATCATAATCATAGGTGAACTTAAACATTTGTAAATAAACTATATGTAAAAAGAGAAAACACAAAAACAACATGCCTTTATAATATTAACTTTGACAGTGAATTTATGTAATCACCGCTCAGAAATGTTTATCATATAATTAACTAACGGAACTAATCTACTTGGATTACCATGGAATTGTCAGTGACAAGTAATTCCGTCCGATAGAGCATATATTTCAGTTTTAACAAGATAAACATGATCATTCCAAACCATTGTGTAGTCTTTTATTTAAATAATGTAGTTGTTTTATTTGAGAAAAACAGCTATGGTAACCTAACATACCTATAATTTTGTCCCGTTTATTTTATTTGTTATATATTTTTTAATTTTATTATATACTGGCAGTTTACCCATGGCTTCACACGCAATTTCCTGCTCAACAGCTGGGGTATATCCTTTTTGTATGATGTACCAAAAATATTGTGATAAGTAATGGTCTCTGAAGGATATTTCAGTATCCTGATCTATTTTGTAATAATTAGAGTTTAGTTTTAAAGAGCAACAAAAAAAGATAAATTAAAAAAAGATAATTAGACCTTTTTAAAGGTAGAAAACGGATTATGAAACAGATTTTGCAAGTACAAATAAAAGAAAGTAAGAGTACCAATTATATAAGTAAAACTTGATATATTTTAGGCCGTTGCCTATAACTATAATATAGGGCAAAACAACTATAACAAGGGCAATGTACATTCATTGTTTTATTTAAAGCATTTATAATGTATTAATATAGCTCTGTGATAATTTTAAAACAGAAATTAAGCAAAATTGCGACTAGCTATTATTATTCAGGTTTAGCGCCTGTAAAACCACTGTTGGTTATAATAAATTATATTTCGATCACCACACTCTGTTTTGCTTTTTTGCAAAGATCAAGAAGATATAGTCCTGTTAAGAAAGCTTACTTCAGCCAAAAAAAGTCTCTTTCTGTAATATACTCCTTGTAAGAGACATGAAGAAAAATATAGCTTTTGGATGTGCATAGCTCTTCAATGGAAAAAGATTGGTTCAAAATCTCTCCATTACACGTCAGATGGTTATTGAAATAATGTGCGGATACACATATTCACTTAAATACCAAGAAAGTTGTGCCTTGTAAAGGCTTTAAAGCCAAATTTAAAACAAATATTACACGATTGTAGTCGTTTTTAAATTGTTTAATAGTTTTGATATTGTTTTTATTATTTTTCGAATTAGTTATTAGTTTAAGGTAAACAAGTATTATGGTTACTTGTAACTATATTAATTTATGACACGTACTTATTCTGAAAAGAGATCGAATATTAAAAACTCTAATAAATGCATCTTTATTTAATATTTACTATCATGACCATCCTAATTCTATAAAATGAAAAGCATTATTATTTTGTGGGCATCCAGCCAGTTTACTTTGCTTGTACTCTCGGTATTAGTTCTTCAGAGAAATAAATGTCTGTAAACCTGATACTATTTACTGGAAAGTTATTATTATTTACTGTTCAAAATTGACAAATACTTATTTTTATTGTATCATTACTGAATCTTCGTTACTGAAAAGGAAATAAACACAGCGTATTGGAGAAAATCTTAAATTTAATAAACATCAGATTCTAATATTTGATATATTTATGCAACGAGCATATAATAATTTTGAAAACTGTGTAGTTTCATTTAGATACCAAGGTTTATATAGACTGGTAAAAAATACCCTATAAGGTTTTTATCCTTTGAAATTAATTTCTGTAAAGGATAAGTGTCTTGATCTGTACGCTTGTTGAGCTGACTCAGGCGAGAGTTACTGACTGAGAAACAACGTTCCATAATTGCCAGAGAGAAGGAAGAGTTTTCTATCTTTCCGCCAGCTGGCTATTTGTTTTCGGCTGACGTGAAAACATTCATGATTATTTGTACTATAAATCTTGGATTGTAATAAAAAATATTTACGTAATCAGAATGTAATTTTTTATCCCTTACATATGTTCTAAATAGCATAAACATCTGTTAAAATTTAAACAGTCATATTTATTGAGTTGTTTTATGTATCCTATAATGAATATTTTTTATAGCACACTGTTTAATGTTATTCTTTACTATCACTTAAGATTTTATGATAAAAATATATCTTTCATCCAACATGGATAAGAATCCTCCGAGTTTCTGTCAGATGCACATATCATGTTATATACGTCGTAAGAGTTGAATTAAAAATAATGAAAAGTTGAAATCCTTTGAGTTTTGCGAAATTGTAGAACATTTTCCTTCATGAATCATGTGGTTAGTAAACATCTGTGAAACATTGGAAAAACTAGTAGGCAAGCTAATACCATAATGTATTTCGGAAATTTTACAGTTTTTTTATAACGTCAGATGGCTGTGTGAACAAAAGAAATTGTAGAAGTTTTAAATATCAATTAATTTAAAAATCGTAAATAATTTACTCTATTTTATTTATGTGAAGTTGATATAAGTAGATAAATGAAAATGTGTAATTTCACGTAAAAATCATGAATACACATATTAAGAATATCTTATGTACCCGCCTTGACACTTACTTACAGGACATTAAAAAATTGATTAATATTGTTTCCATACTTCTACGCGAGGATTTGATTTCACTGGTAAACAGTGATTGTATGTACTAAATAAAAAAAGTTTGTAACGGTATTTAATTCATAGTAGATGATTAGAAATGATGATTGAAATTTGATCTAATTGATCAAAAACGTAGGTCGAAGAGCAGCAACATTTTACCCCGCAATTTCTGACTACCAATGTCCTGTCTCCTTTTTTGCAGATGGCTTTTTTCATCAGTATTTTCCAGTCGCTAGTGGATTGACAGACGTGTTTATTTGATGCAAATGCTAGTCAATGAACAACGGCTGATGAAGATGATAGACTCGAATCCTCGAAACGTACTGTACTATGTTTTTGCAAAATATAAATAGCCTATCAATCAAAGGTCCGAGAATCAACTACTTTTTTATAAAGTACAACTTTTCTTAATAGTGCGTATAACTAAGGTGATGGGATATAACACCCCCTATCACGCTGTGTCGATGACAAATGAAGCACTTTCACAAATGTATCTACAACCTGGGCTCTCATCCATCATTCTGCACCAATACTTGTCCGACATAAGCCAACGAGCTAACTAACGATTTCAATTGTCCGAATTGTGGTCCAGCCTATAAATGAGCTAGTATTGAACGATTCGTCAATACAATGTTAAACACAAACCATATACAGCTCTTTTTCAGGACATATATGAAAGGATCTCAATATCTTATGTTAACTATATTCAAAAAACATGTTAATATACGTTTTTCCAACTGTTATTAAAATAGTCGAACCAACGTGTCTTTAAAAAAATTGCATATATACACATTAATCATTTTTTGGATTTTAGTATTCAAAGATTGTATGATCTAAAAATAAAATTAAATATATTTTAGATTATTATTGTATTCGATTATATATATTAACTTATAAATACGTGAATCAGTGTTGTAGGACGTTTGCAGGATAATATTTAAAACCGTATTACATTAATGTGACTCATTGCTTGATACAGATTATTGTTGATTTGTACAAATTGTTAAGGTTAATATTGCCAATAGTCAATGTTGAACGCTTAAAATGGCTTCTTTTAACTTGAATTAACTGTGAATAAAAATTACACTAATTGTTTTCTATTTGAATTGGCAATAAACATACTTATTCTGTAATTTATTTAAAATAATAATTCTTTTTATTTTTTAATGCAATTATTCAATAAACAGTTTTGTTTTTATTTAGGGTTTTTGAAGCAATGATGGAATATGGTGGATTTAACCTGTTGTTATAAAGCAGATGGTATTTTTATGCCGTTATAATTGTGCAGTAATATTAGCCAGAAACTTTCCTGACGATTTAAAATATTTCTTGTGGTATATGAAAAGGGTTATTCGTTAATTGTATATTTAAGGGAAATCCTATAAGGATTTTTAAATTTTATATCACTCACTGCCTCGTTGGAAAAATATTACTCATTTACACGTAGGTAAGTAAAGTTTTAAGTTACTTACCAAGTTTATTTACATACATATATATATACTAAGCAAAGCATGAATACGTCCAACTACAAAATTTCTTATTAATAGGGTTAAATATTGAAAGATACTTCATAAACATAAAAGAACATATCATAATATTTCCTAAGATAAGCAGTTTCCGCTTTCTTGAAGTAAGAAAATAACGCGTCATCTTCCATCAACGTTTCATTCAACAGCGCTTTATTATTTATTGAACGAGATAAATGATTTCTCAAAGCAACTGCATTTATCATGTGATCTATTGACGTAAATAATGATAAAAGTACTACTACAACTTATTATTAACTGTTGTAACTCTGGATGTTTTTGTGATTCACAAAGTAATTTGTTACAAGAACAATAATGATTACCATGCATATAATTCTACACATAAATGAGTCTTATTGGTATATTAATAGTAGCATTACTATTTTACTCTATTTCAGTATTTTAGTGTATTGTATAATATTATTAAGGATAAAAGACACAAAATGTTGGAGTCAGTTCTATTACGACATATGACATTTTCAGTTATTGCTATTCTTAGATCATCGTCTTGGTTACTTATATTATAATATTAATTTTTATTATATAAAGTTGGTGAACTTTTCGACGACTTTCGAAAATACCATGAGAACATTAGACTACCTGTCCATACTCTCTCAGAACTTAAGGAAGTCTTACTTGTATGTACAAACCTTACTAAAGGTTTAATTGCATTCTTTGAGATAAACAATAAAGTGTTCATAAGCATTTAAACAGTCAAAAACAATAAATAAACTATATCTTTATTTATGCATATCACCACCCCGTCCCGCCATATCTTGAAATATATAATCTAAAACATAGCCAACCGTAGGTACTTAAAACTTGATGGTGAGGAGTCTCAAACTCTGCAACTCATTCCAGGAAAGTTATCATGGTATTTTTACCAGAATTTAGAGATACCTATACCACTTATATACAATTTAAAGTTTCTAAAATAAGTTATGATCAACATCTGGGAAGTACGTAGACTGTAATGGACCTATTGTCCGAAACCCTCACTGATTAGCTAAATATTTCAAATCCTTCTATGTAGTAGAGCCCTTATCATAGGCCATTGTAACTTAAATATGTTAAGAATTCTTCTTTGTACAAAGTAAACTGATCTGTTATTTAATGCCAATATTATAATTTTACATTAAGTCATTATTTACATTTTGTGAAATATATTGTATTGTCTTACATGTATTCTGGTATTTTAATTAGTATTTATATACATAAACCATAAAACCCCTATTGAATAGCTCCATAAATATCGTAAAGTCACTCTTTTATAAAATATTATAGGCGTTAATAATTTATAAATGAGAGGTTAAATGTGACCACTAGCTAAAATTTGCTGTTTTTAATGAAATAATGCTAATAATAATATAAGTAATAATATATATCAATAAAAACCCATTCACACTGAACTACCGCATCCTTTTATCCTCTATAATGAGTGCTGTAAACATTTTAATTAGATATCATTTTGTTACATACTTATATCAATTTGGGATTATGGAAAGAATCCATTTCTCTTCAATGAGATTCTCCACTTAACTAAGAGAGGTTGTAAGTTAATATTAAAAAATGATTACGCTAATTATTCAATTAAAGGACAACATATTTTTCTTAATATAATTATTTAATATTTTGCCTTTTAATTTTTGTTCGTTTCCTGAACATTGAAATTAAAAGAGGCTTTTAATGACATATTTATAGAAAAACTTATTAAAGTAACACAAATGTTTTACATGTTCAGTTTATACCCATGCACGTAAAATGCTATGGTTTACAAGTTTTAGTAATTAATTATACCAGTAACTGTTAAAACATAGCAATATTTCAGTAAAACGAAACATTACTATTTTATATAAAAAAGTAAGAACTGTATTTTTTTTATTCAATAATTACTTTATTGATAATTTTGCAAGTAGCTTAAACGGCTTTTAATGTTTTTGAGCAATTCTGGCGTGAGTAAATTATATTTATGATGTCAATGTTGAGTTTCCCCTATTACTACTTTTAAGAATATAAGTTTAAAAATTATGTATGTATAGGAATTGCAATTTACTCAGGTCTCCGGGTTTGTGCAATAGTTGTTTTAGCCTTGTTTTGCATTTCAAGAAAATATGTACATAAATACATACATATACTGGTCTGAGAGTAATACTTATTTAAAAAGACAACTACAATGGGCTTTTTTAATAGTCACTAATCTTCTAGTAAAAGTAAAATAGTGACTTTATATCTTCATTACAGTCCTCTCCAAGCACTGCTCCTCCTCAGTACTTGCTAAAATGTGTATTTAAAACGTATATGTTTACAAGATGACATAAACACATATTTATAGTATATTATAATATGTTGTGTAAATTGAGAGAGAAATAGCTTTCAAATTTCTAATTGGAATTTATTTCTATCACTCTTCATGATGCTGAATGTTGATGTGGCTATGTCTGTTGATGCCAATTGTTTCATGATATGAGTAACCGTATGAACGTATACAACGCATATATGATTACCTTTCCTGTCTGTGTTATATAATAGTTATGTAAAATATAAAATAGTAGGCGAAGTATATTTAAATATTTATATGGTTTTAAGGTCTGAAAAGATACTCCAACAAATCCAGTCGTCACATTCCACAATCACAGTAACACAGAAGATACCGCACTCATTACCGGCCGCGGGAGATGATGGCGCGGGTAACGATCTGCTACCGGACACATGACTGTTCTCACGACTCTCTATTAGTATTTGTCTTTGTTCCGTTTCTTACAATTCAGCGTAGTTTGGAAGATGTAGAAAAACTTTCTTCTGCTCAAATATGTGACCATATAAAGTTCACAGTTTTGGATATAAGTTCTACTGTACATTTTTTATGAAGATGGCAAACAAGCAAGATTAGATCTTTTTAATATTAGCGTAGCTTTTAATATTAATATTTTTTCATGAATACTGCACTTATACCTAATTTAAGATAAAATTTATTATTAACATTTATTTAGTGTTTTCTAAATTTTTTACGACAACCCTTTTTTCTGTTTGGTTAGATTTTTCTTAATTAAAAGTTACTTAGCGAAAATATCTATATCGTATAGAAAAACATAAATATTTTATATATAAAATAGTAATATTTTGTAAAACAGGTAAAATTAAGCAACAATTATATACACTCGACATTGCTGTAACTTTTATGCTATTATACTAATTATATTTAATAAAATACTTTATTGATTCATTTATTTGAATGTGAATGGATTATTGAGAGTTAAAAATCGATCATTTATATTAAATAGACAGAAATGAATAAACGTTATAAAGCATATTTTTAATAAGAACCAGAAATCTAAATAAACATGTTTTATTGACCACGATTTATCCTTTAATAATTTCCTACAAACATTTCTATACATTTTGCATAGAAATACGATGGAAACTTTGTGAATTGAATCTAAATAACCTATGTCCACTTCCGTGATAAATCGAACTTTTGTCTTTCCTTTGGTTGCACATCTATATGTCGAATTGTTTTATCGTAAGTAACCTCAATTTATCAAATATTTATACTTAATTTTGATTACTATTAACCTATATATCGAGGTTTTGGATTATTACCGCAGAGAATTGAACTACAGTACCGTATTTGAAATTCTTGACAACCTTTCAAATTCCCATCACCGACACTTCTTTTTTTTGTCGCTAGTGGTGAACCACCACTCTATCCTTAGTTTTATTTGTACGTTACCGTGATTCAAGCGAATTTAAGTGGTTGTGAATATAATATCAGTAAATTATTTTCGTTAAACAATAAGATGTGACACTATTCTATGCAAAATTGCGATTGCAAAACGGAAAAAACTTTAAGTTATCAAGATAAAACTTAAACTTATAAAAACTTTAAACGCCAGGAATAACAAAAAAGTGACACTGTAAAGGTTTTTTGTGTAGCAGCGAATAATCTCATGAAAATCGTGATAAATTATTCTTAAAAAGTCTTTTTTATTATTTAGTAATAATATATCGAAGTATGTCAATTTTACCTTGACACAGTATAATAGATAACGGAACAACATTAGTCACCTGTGACTATTAAAGTATGCACCAAACAAACCTTGTAATATCAAACCTTATTATAACGAATATATCGAAGTATTGTATTTATACTTGGGTTTCCATATATAGAGATTCCACTAAGTAAAAATATATAATTCCAATGCTTCATTAATGACAAACATTTCCCCCTCAATAAAAGATCAACGTTTCATCATTTTAGATTTTAACTAAAAATTTGTTACCAAAATACAAGGATATCCATATTTCATTAGAAAAACAATAATATTTGAAATAAAAAAATAGAAATATTTATTAAAACGGGCAGTAGATCTTCGGTAAGAATTTACTTCTCGTCTAAAATATCTACTTGTATTTTTTTCTTTTCGATTTTTCAAACGATATTTCAATTTAATTACCAAACTAAATTCAATTCTAGTAAAATTAAAATTTTTCATATTGTTTACCAAATAAGTAAATAACCCCTTTTATTGCTCAATGGTACGATGGAAAATGTTTTGTATAGAACATATAATATGTTTTGTCCTGACAGTTTTATAGAGTTTCTAATTTCCCGGCTGAGTTAAGATATTGTCCAAATATTTCAACTTAAAATATTAGTACAAAATTATACAAATTTTAAAATTGTACTAACTTGATGAAAAAATTTTAATTAATAATTATATACGCATCGAATATTTGTAAGTTATATTATACTAATCATATTTATTAAATTTTATTATTGATTAATGTATTTGACTGCAGTAAAATTGAGATGTAAAAAATAGGTAATGTATATTGAAGAGACAGTAATATATAACCGTTATAAACCAGACTTGTGATTAAAACTACAATTTCACCAGGGATATATAGGAATTATTGCTGTGCTGGGTTATAAATATGACCATAAAGCATATTGAAGACGCATCAGAAACTAGCCAATAATTCAGTACTGTTCAGCTGAAAAGAAGTATGTATGAGAACTCTAAATCCGCCTTACAATAAATGCTTTAAAACAGTGTTTTACTATTCCTTTTTGTAGTTTGATTGTACAATACGATAATTTAATTATCATCTCTCAGAAATTCCTAATGTCATTTTAAAGCCACTTTAAATTTTTAATATTGTGACACGCGTTAGACATAACCTTCCTACGTCATAACATTACAGATTGTGAAAATGATACCTCTAACGCAACAGTATAGATTACAAGATAAAACCACTATTTTCACTGTTTGAAAATATCATTTTCAAAATTTTAAAACGAAAAATTAGACACATTTGGAACGGTGAAGCAGATGCTGTCATCGGAGGTGGCGTGGATGGTAGTCTATGCCTATGCTGCTGTCGTCATGAAAGGGTTGTGCTGAACAAAGGAGGAACGCTCCAGAACAATAGGCAGGTGAGGTAAACAACCCACTCAAGGAGCTGGTCCGTGAAGGAAACACTACTTCGAGACTATGGAGAAACAGCTACGGCTAAAGGCCTCTCCTTTGAAATAATAAGTCACAAGCTATAACGTGGGAACGAAAACCAGGCCATTATGGAAGAGACCGATGGTTTTAGTCAGCGAGAGTCCGACTCGTAGAGCATGGAATTTGATTGTCACGTTCCATTGGCTATCAGTGAATAATCTATTTGCCCTAATCTCATCTGGAAATATACACACAACATAATAAAAAACATCAAATGCTTTGGTTTTTGGAATCTCAAGTTCTGAAACTTTATGAAGTACTAACAAGCAGTAATAGAGTTATAATATATTACATTTTCACTACCTATAAATGGTTAATTAGATAAATTTTTGGCTCTCAGTACCCACACCTTAGTCTCAATGCCTCATTCACAAAATAACATACTAAAATATCTGGCCTTACTGAAAGTTTTTATACAAAACAATCTAATAAACATATTTTCACACTATAGTGAAGTTTTATGACCAGGTAGGTTTACTTTAGACCAAGTTTTGAGTAGGACGATTCACAAAATATCAAGACTATAAGCTATATCTCAAACACATCCTGATAGGATGTTGTTTATGTCATTGCGGGAAATCTTCCACCTTTACTAATTCATTTTGTCATACGGAGCACTACTATCCATCCTAATCACTGCGTGTGCTCTATATGTTAAATAATTTACATTCATAGCAAACCTTTAGTTACTGTAATTTCTAAAATTACACGGCTCATACTGGAACATATCTACCCTTTGTCTACAACGTTTCAGTTACATCAAACTTATAAGACCATATATCAGTTTGTTCCTGATATAGCTCTCTGAGTAATACACTTCGCTAACACTTAGCTAATTCATATGAGGATATATATATATATATATATATATATATATATATATATATATATATATATATATATACCATAATAATACTCAATGTTATCTATGTATAAGTGAAGTTTATAGAAAAATGTTAGGTCTATAAACTAATATGTTCTCGAGATTTCCTGCAAAAGATAGACAAAAGAGAAATTTTCCCAGCCTCTGAGTGTTTGAACTCAGCTAATCTACCCACTACCAAATTCTTCAGGTTATGACGCTATGTGAAAGTTTTCTGCCGATAAGTGACAAACTGATACAAAACTATTCCGACAAAAACGGATCTCTAGCGCCCACTCAGAATGCAATCACGAAAGTTGTTGTTTTATCTAACAGAGTTTCTGACAGCCTCTCAATCTTAAACTCCCTTACATTAACTATTCAATTTCCTTCAAGGAAAAGCTCAAGACAATATTTATCAAATTTACAAGTATAACTGAAGTTTTTTTATTGGTTTTCTCAATGTGATATCGCAAAAATTAATTTAAAACACCGTGATTTTAATGAGTGCTAATGTGTCCCCAGAACATATCCTCAAGCATCTTTTAAAGTTTGTTTTAAAATAAACCTGATGACTCTTTGGACTGATTAAAACTTTAAGTAGTATTAAAATAAAACTTTGACTTACATTAATGAATATGATTATGTACGGCAAACATTTAATATATTTTTTTAGCTTTCCACAGCAAGAGTGAGTTTTTGAAGTATAATAAAGTTTTTTTAATGTGTGTGAAGAGCTTCATGCTTCCTTAATATATGCGTTGTATGAAATAATGAGATAAAAAATAAAACAACATCAAAAGTAAAAACTAGAATTTACTTTACATTTTTAAAACATAGTCGGTTTAGTAAATCTTGTACAGGAACTACGCTTAAAAATTTACAATCAAATCTCCATTATAAATTAAGATAAATGTTTGAACACATATTAGCTTTCGGAAGTTAAAGCTGCTTAGTTCAAATCTTCTTCCTAGGCAATGTCACTCATACAGTTAGTCTGGGACTGACAGAGACTAGATCATATTAATATAGACTAAGTGCAGCTATACGTGTTGCTCATCAACGCAGCTAAGTAAAATTGAAGTAAAGCAATTTGGACTGATATATGAAGTTAAAACAAAATAACTTTCATTAAAATGCATCTCGAAAGAATAAATTGCTAATATAAAGCTTACGATTTGCTATCAATAATGTACATGTATATTTAAATATACAAGGGGTCTCATTTGTTGACTATTGGATGGGTAAAGGTGTAATAAATTGTAAATAAGTGACAAGCAACAAAGCAGTTTTTATACTATTGCGTAACCCATTAACTTACAAACGCTTTCTAAAAGTAAATTGCTCCTTAAGGGTTTTATCTACCATGCACAAGGAGTGTATGCAGATAATATTCCTGATATAATCACTTGAGTACGCCAGCTGATTGGACCGAGAGTCGTAATCAGTACCTCATTACTGATCTGGGTCATAACTGACTACCATTCATGTTCAGGTTCACTACTATTATTGATGGCTTTCGTGTAGTTTCACAACACAGTTGATGTACCAGTGACGCCCAACTGTGTATACTCGTAGAGGGATAAAATTAAATATTTTCTGCAAAAAAATTAAACATTTACTATTTTAGTGGATTATGATATTTTTTACCATAATCGTTCCATTCCTTTGATCTTGGATCTCGTGGAAGGTCTAAACAAACACAGTTAGAGGGAATTAGTACGACAATAGATTAAATATATAGTAAACGGACCTAGTAACGAATATTGTACCAAAAAGAAAACGTTTTTGTAATATATGAAACCCACTTCAGCGTAAAATATCATTCAATAAAACAAAATTTTTGTAATTAAAAATAATTGTAATTTTTAAACTTATAGAATGGATAGAACTATGAGGAAAATTAATTCAATATTTTCAAGAAAATTTATAAATATTATAAAGAATTTGAATAATATTTTAAAGCTTCTTCATGGCATCCTTATATATCCATGGCAAAACAAACGTTTAAATATGTAATACACCAATGGATGTATTATTTACACTAATGTATCTCATTACCATCACTTTCTTATACATTTCTTTATATTGCTCTGTTTTACCTACAAGCTAGTCCGTCTATTCAAAGTCTAAGACATTCTTCAACCACTTCGATCAACTACATGCAGGTTGCTTTAAGCTGTGAATATGCTTATTCTAATATCTTTTAAAATGTGCTCAAATACCATAATTTGTTATTTACTTTCGCTATAAAATGTTGAAAATAGGTTATTCTATTCCGTTTTTTGCTTACAATAATATTACTTGCATTTGAAGAAATAGTTACAAAACAGTTAGCTTGACTACAAAAAAATAAATATATCGATCCTTACTTTAGGAACACAGACATGATTTGATATTATACTACTGGCATAATTACTGCTACATTGTTAAAATTTGAAACACGAACCAGTCATAAATATTACGCAGATAATGATTTACACTTAACACTTTTTTTATTTGTACCTTCTGTCTTAGTTGATTCATCAAGCTGAGCACATTTTTCCCAGGGTAATTCAGTGAAACGATATACTACTAAAGACAATGATCAAATGAGGCGCATTAAGATTTTATTTCTTAACCTTTGCACCTGAGATTACTGAACCTGTAACAGAGGTCGAAGCTGAGATCGTATCACGTCTTGTGTGTGGATACACTGGAAATCATCAGTTAGCACTTCACTGAGTTAAAATTGTCCAAGGCGTGACTGCGGATTAATGGACAGGGCTAGGAGACAAAAGACTGGGTTTGCGTTTTTGTCCCAGAGCGCACGAACAGACAGATTCATATTAGTTTACATCTCTCGTCGAGTCAGATGAAAAGCTGCTCAGTTTCAAAAGGACACTCCTCACATAGTAGATTCAATACAAGTTCTATCTCTATTCATATATAGAATAGGTCTATGGAAGAGACATTATATTTTCTCTAAAAAACGTACTACTATTTCTACACAAACGCTTTATCTGAACTGTTGATTTACTCTTCTTCAATAGCTCATAATTTAAAGCTCCTGGCCATATTACTTATAATTATTAACATAGAATCAAGACTCTCCTTAAAGAAATGCGGTTACTATATTAGAAGTAGATACTATTTACAAAACTAATGATTTATTATGAAAATTGTAAATCTTTAATACTATTTTAATATTATTATTGTGTGTAATCTTTTTTCCCTTGTAACCAACATAACCTGGAAGTAACAATATAAGTAGTTAAATGACAAGAGTGGCATTGCTACCCACATTACAGACACACCAAAGTTTAAGCATGGGAGAAATCGATGGATTAATAAATGGCATAGAGATCTGGTAAATCACACACGTAATAAAACCTACTACTATAGGTCACATATTGGTGAATAATTGTGAAACATGCTACGAAAGATAAGTCGTTATCAGATTTAATTGTATTAGTTGCTCAGGAGATAAATCGTTTATACGTACGAGGTTTAATGAGGTTCGGGAGATTATTGAAGTTAGTTCTGAGATCTTACGTTAGGCTTCGCCACGTGATTTCACACTCCACAGATGGCAATAAGAGTGCTATCTTCCCGTACCTCATTTTATAGCACTTTATTAGTTATCTCTTGTGTAATTACTGCAATTACTAAGCTAAGCTTCTAAGCTATTTGTTATTAATTTTTTCAGTTTTACTCGTTTATTCACAATTATTTTAAGAAATAAATATATAAACATAAGTGACATAAGTAACATACATATTAGAAATATCTTGACTAAATGCAAACCAATAGAATGCTATAAAAAATGCATAACCATTTTTAATAATTTTATTGTCAGTAATAATTACTAATAAGTTCTCCTTCGTGAAACCCATTAAGTAAAAAAGGAAAATATAAAGGTTGGGACACACATAACCGCACCGTGCCCGACACGTCAGTCGGCCGTGTGCTGGCCGTCATACGGTGAAAGAATTGCAGCGCAGTTTTCAACCTGCAAGTCCACACATGTCCGCACCGACACCAGACCGTCGTGGCCGCACCGTGCCCGCACCGTCACCGATATGTTTAGTTTGAATTTTGACGGGCACGGTGCGGTCTACGAGGGGCATCATATGTTGTTTACTGTTGCGTTTTTCTTTTTAAAAACTATTTAAGTAGTCTACACGTTCTATTTTATTGAATTATTTAGTATAGCCTACTAACTCTACATCCTGTGATCGCGTACAAAATCATATTTATTGATAAAAGTATTACATTTTCTTACCTTAGAGTAAACTAGTAATATTATCTTATTACAACAAATTTGAAAACCATGTTGTACATTAAGTGATTTTAAACAACTAAATTCGAATTATGAAAAATCTATAAACATTTTTTTATTAATTAAAAAATAACAAGCATGTAATTATTTGCGCAAAAATCTGTTTTTTCTTTGATGTATTGAAGTTACTTGATAAATTTATTCCGGTATTTTGTAAGGGTCATATTTAGAATTTTTTTCTATGACATTTTAATTTTTTTATTCTTTTCACTTCAATAGAGTAAAAATAAAAATATTTTATTTACAATAAGATTTTCAAGCAAGAAAAACCCATGTTAAAAATAAATAATAATAAATCATTTATTTCCCCATAATAACAAACTGAATATTACAATATAAATATTATTGCCAGTGCTTAATAATAAATAATACTATGACATAACGTATTTACAATAGCAGTAAATAACAAATGCAATAAAAATATATTTTCTACTTACTTCATTTCTAATGTATGTACTTAGAGTAATAAAATATAAAAAGTAGGTTACATCCTTCTAGATTTTTCTTTCTTTTTTTTAACTAATAATTAGGCCACGCAGCGAAAGAGATATTTGATTTGTCCTCAATATTCCAAGTGTCCCAGTAAGCACACTGTTTAAAAAACGTAAACTAATGTGAGGAATAAGTCTTGATATTGCATCATGTCCAAATGTGGCCGAGGAAGATATAAGTTCATTGCAGAACTGGGATGCAATGCATGTTCAATAGAAAATAGGCCATCTATGACGTTTAAACAGTTAACCTCACCTATTAAAAAGACGAATGTTTGTGTCAACTTGTTAAAAAATGGTAAATGTCAATAGAAATGCATCTAAATAACATATTTTATTAAAATTGTCGACAAACTAAATAAATAGTAAAATAGTTATTTAAATTATTAGTCTAATAAACAAGAGCAAACTTTCAAAGAAATAAACATAAACAAACTAGACACACACGGTAATAAACAAAAAAATAAAATTTAAAACTTCGCACTATATGATTTTAAAACAGAGCAATGTTAGTGTTAATCTTCAAGCCTTGTAGTCTAACCGCATACCTTAAATGAAACAATGTTGTATAGATTTATGGAAGGCGTCATGAAAATCCTGCGTGTCTTGAGAAACAAGAGCACCTACGACGTTGGTAGCGTCAGTTGAGGCGTGAATATGTGAATATTAGCAAAATATGTAATAATCTTTCATTTTACTTTCATCAATTTCTGTTATTCCATATTTTATTTATTTCTCTTTATTTTCAGTATACCACTAACCTTTTCCGCAGTGTTTCTTTTTGTAAAGTTTTTTTAATCAACAGCAATGTCTACGCATTTTGGTTTAATAAAATCTAAAATAATACTAACGTTGGTAGCACTGAAAATGTGTTTTCCCTCTGGGTAGGTCTTTAAAGATATTTTTATTTGTATCCAGGGGTGGCACATTTATGAGGTTTGTAATACATTTGGTTCAGTTACAATACCTTTACAAACTCAGACCTGATTTTATAAAAGTGTCATAAAAACATCGCTGAATTTCAGTAATCTTACCAGTTTAATTAGAACTATTAGTTTTTAATAGACTTCTTCTTTGTTTTCTCAGGTTTCATCGGAACATTTCAAATTTTTACAATAGTTGGTTGATGAAATAGTTATTTGAGACCTGATAGTAGATAAGTGAGGTGTATTTTCTTGAAATTCCACACTCATTTAGGCAAAACTTTACAATAATAAAATTATACACTTCAATAAATTTACATAAATAGTATTATAGATTTACATTATTAATCACCTTTAACACATTTTAAAATATATTTTCTAATCTAAAAATATTTTTGATTAGCCGTCTGTATTACTAGCTTTAAAAATTCCACTATTGATGTACATACATTTAATCTAAAGTGAATTCAGATCCACTTTAATTGTTTTTTGTTTGCTTTAATAAACATAATTGTACGGATGAGTGTAGTATAAAAGTAAAAGTTTCAAATACTATGTATAATCTCATTCAAAACTAATTTTGTTTTTAAATGTACTAAAAACATTTTATTGATATAGCCAGTGAGTTAGTAGGCGATATTACCCTTTATATAAATAAACAAAATAGGTCTGATTACTATACCAATATTACTTATATATACATATAATACGTAATTTCACTAATTTTAGACATAATTACATATTCAGTGTTTGTGGTAAAATGTTTGTTTTGCATTGTGTGGTGGTATTAATTATATTTTGATAAAATTATTTGCTTATATTTCGACAAAGAAAGGGCAGTCGGCCATTTATCTCATATGAGAAGCTGTATTTATCGACAATGTCAGTTTTTGCTCTGTTGCCCCTTGTCCGCCAAGCAGCTGTAGGCATTTCGTTGGGAATTGTTATACTAAGTTTCTTCGCGGAAAGTGTTACAATATCATGATATAATACAAGGGGACTCTACAACACACTTTACGCACCATTTTCAAAAACCTAGGAGTTACCGCATCACGCTTCATTTCCAAATTCCTGCAGGTCACGCTTCAAACGCCTGGAAGTCAAACTCCTCTCTTTTTGTTTGCAGTTAACACAGTTCACTTCAGTACAACTGTGTTTATTACAATTCCCACTCACACTGAGAAGACTTTAATGGATATTTTATGACCTATCTTTGTGGCAGCAAGCGACATTTTTCTTTCAGTTGTGCTTGTCGATGATAGAGGTCAGAATCTTCGATGAGTTCTTCGTCGTTTCTACATAGTATGGAAATGAGTGTCGAAGTTGTCTGATAACAAAATGTCTTCCACCACTTTGTATTCACAGAAACTAACCAGAATAGGCTTTCCTTTAGAATCTAGCTTGCAGCAAACGAACAATCATAAATATAAATGAAATGAAAATGAAAAACTCCTTATCAAGCAGGAAAAGTTAGGACAGCACGACTTTCTTACACTTGACCTGCGACAGTCTAAAATTAAACAAGGAAATTAAATATTACCTTAAGAATAAAATTCAATAAATAATTATATTTTAAGAACGTGAAAAGATTATTATAATTTTTTTAAACGTAAAAGTTTAAATGTTATTAATTAAATACTTTTGCAATTCTTAAAACATATTAAATACAAATACTTTTTATTACTTTTATTAAGCTTGTTAGATAACAATTCTTTAATAGACATGTCATTACCAGTCTGAACTGTAACTAACCATGATTTCACACCACAGCCACTAACCACAGCATATATTGGTACCATTGATGTGGTTATGTGGTCAAAGGTAGTTTTATCGTATTTTCCGTGCTCTATTAAATATATTGTTTTGAATTACCAAATTTTATTTTTCTATACTTCTATTCTTAAGCGGCAAAAAAATAAACAAACAAAACAAAGGAACTTTAACATTTACAATATTATTAAGATACTGTATAAATCTCTCAGTTATTTGGTGTAATGCACAAGCCACTGCATCAGTCTCTACAGAATAATAATAAATTGGGATATTGGTTCTTGTATGGCTATGCCTGGATGTGTATTGGTCCTCAATACATTTATTACGAAATCTCAAGAATCTAAAATAGTAATCTTTTCATTTCTAAGTCAAACCTAATTAGAAATGGAAGGTTTGTAAGTACTGCAGAAATACTCCACCATGTAATTTAACAAAATCTATAACACATCGTTTTGAGAATTTAACTTCACCTTTTTATTCATATTTGAACAATCCGTTACACATACACTTACTCAAAATAATTAAAATCTGTAAAGTGTGGCAAAGGATTGCTCCTAAACTTCATGTAGTAGCAGACTTGTACGCTAGCAGCATGAAATCCAAGTAGAGATAACGAACTTAAGTGTTATCACAATACAGAGAAAATACAATTTCACTTCACAAGCAAGGTAGAAGACTGGCTAGAAAATCAATGTCAACATTTCCTGTAATGTCGCAGGCGTCGTCTGAAAGGGAACAGAATAACAAGGGCAAAGATGGGGAAGGATAAAGAGTACCCACCCTCTGACTTATCTTTTTGCCTAAAAATCCTAATTTTTACTGTTCTTTACCAATCAAACCTTAAACTAAGAATAGACCATGCATTTTATTTATAGCTCAAATAAGCAAAAATTAATCAGGCTATTTTAAAGAAGTCTGGAAGTCCCTATTTTTCATGAATTTACCATTCAGTGATTTACAATAGATTAACAGGTGTGATAAGAAGATGACGTGCTCTTACCCTCTTAATCAACTTGATGAAGGGATGAAAGCCCGTGAGATCAAAGCTACCTTTACACTGTAAACCACATGCCAGTTCCTAATCACGCGTCACATTAGCTATAAACTTCTGTGTCCTGCTTCTTCACATGTTTCCTCATCGATGTGTTCTTAATATAATCTAAAAGGGGTAAAATACGCATTAAATGATTTGTTGTCCAAATCCAAACTAAGCATGACAACTGCTGTACACAGTCAATAGTAGTATGGGATCCTCTAGTTTATGTCAGGACAAAGACAGATCCGATACAGACAACCACATTCAGATAGGCTGTACAATGTCGCATTCAGGATTGCCACAGACTGACTCAAAGTGGACCTAGAGTATTATGTGGACATACAGATAGGGTTTATAATATATCTAATTATTTCTTACACCTGCTATTGCTAATATAACTTTAAAAGTAAATATTAAAGTGTTTTCGATATTTCGATAAGGACAATATCCGTTTTATAAGTATTTCCAAACACCCTACTCTCTATATTGAGTGAGCCTTTTATTCTCACCCAATGGTTGAATGTTTCTATTGTTTCATATTTAAGTAGAAAAGAAGCGCTAAGTAAATTTAATGGTCCTGTTTTAAATTAAGGGCCCTGGACCATCTCGGGTTGAATCTAAGACATGAACAAAAAGGTTTTATAACTGTAAACCATGCAAATCATATAAAACAATAGAATTTTATTATTTACATTAGTACATTTACCTTAGATTTTTTGTTTTCAAGGAAAAGAATTCTATTTAAAAAATGCGTATATCTCTGAATGATAAAGTCATGAGACATTTAAACGTTTGGATTATATATGTTGTCTGGTTTTTACTGCACATGTTTTTATTTCACGTTTCAACTATTTACTATTCGATGCTATATTTAATGAATTTACTGTGTGAAATCTTAATCAGTTCATTTACCAGTTTTTTATTTATAAAAATCATTTCATTTCCCTTACTCTGAATAAAATAAGTAAATGCTCTGGCTTAACTGGATTTACAAAACAATTGTTTCATTGTTCTTCATTCATACTTACAGACTAATGCTACCAGTTCCATTTACTTTGCGACTTTACTAAAACGACTGTAACCAACCGAACAGATTCTTAGGGCAACTTCGCTGTCCTTTGATCTTTTTACAGTAAAATTCAATATACTTCAAATATTCAAGTACCTAAAGAGTCCCTAACAATTTAGGAAGAACACATAGGGTTTTTAAAACTTTATCCACAGCAAAATATATAAATAAAATATAAGACAAGATTTATCTCGCGAGGTGTAACACTATAGGACAGAAGGTTTACGAAAATACAGCAACATATACTGTTTTACAAAATGGTATATCATGGCTTCTTCTTCAGACGTCAAATCAGTGATAATTTCTAAAATGCAATAACGTAAATAGATTAAAAATCTGGTAATAAACATAACACCGATAGATAAGTTGTAAATAAAATAGCAGCATGTATAAGTAACTGTATATAATTATTTTTTTTACTAAATAGTAGGTAGTATTTAAAATAAAATTGGCAAATTTGTAATCAGTCAAATGTGATGAACAAGTTGTCTTAAAAATAAATCATAATCTGTTTATTGAGCCATAGCTCTTCAACAATATGACCGAAATATGATTTATATGCTACTATGTTGGGTAAAATACATGTTACAATTTCTCTTGGATGAGCAAATAGTTCAGAAAGGGAGAGGGGTGAGGGTGATAAATCCTGATTGTAAAAGTAATAGGATTATTGCCAACACTGCAGCCTTTTTCTGCTGTATTTTCAGTTGAACGTCCTTTTATATATTCTGAATGGCTATTGTAGTCCGGTTTATTCGGTCATAATCAGTTTGAACGCTCATAAAGGCATAGAAATATTTTGGAATAAAAGAGCTGTTCTTTCAACCAAAATAAAACCAAGTAATAACAATAAATCAAATTATAACGTACTAAAATGACCTTTTTCATACTTTTTATAGAATTATTACATAACCTAATCTTAAATTAGCTTTTATAATCTATTGCTTTTAAAGAGCAAGGCACAGATATATACTAGTAATTGCTCTTTTTAAAAACCTCAGCTTCTTGACTATGCAGACCAATCGGGATTACTACTTCTATATTTGGGGCCTGTCATGGTATTTTTTTTTATATTATATTTTTTCGTGCTTTCCCCAGGATTTAAACACGTCATCTCTCAGTTTGAGAGCGGCGACTGTATACATTAGTCTACGCAAAGTGATCACCGGAAATACACAAATATCTGGGATTACATGATCACTTTGCTCTCTTTCGCTGACTCAGTAAGTAGTTCGGCCATTTACACTGATCGTGAGTTGGAGAAATATGAATAGGAACAGGCCATTTTGAATTTTAGTGGGTCGTACTAATTCAATAAATCCTGAACTTTTAAGAGCATATTAATATAGTTATTTTGATATATTACAGTGCTTTCTGATAAATTACAGCCTTGTGGTGCCTTAAAACCACTCCAGCTTGGTTCATTTATGGTATTAGATAAACATTGTTTACAATCACTATTAGCTTTAGACTACCTCGTGTGGCAACCTCCACCTCAGTATTCTAACACATTTTTGTGCTTACATTTTAGAAGAATCAAAGAAATTAATGGGTAAAATTTATGCCTAATACAAACTACTTGTTTATTTTCCATGACTTAAAATGTATAGTAGTAATTTTTAACGTATATTCTTTATTATATATAATTAATTAGTATTTAAATGAAAAAATATTTTATGTTCATAATTTTTAACAATATACGAATAGAATGTGTTAATACAAATAATTTCACACATTATCCTAAATCGCGATACGTTTTTATTTTTTTTTTTGTAATTAGAAAAAGGCTTTCAGCTTACCATTAACTTTTGAAACAGTATAAGCCCTTAAATCGATTACGACAGAACGTATTTGGATTTAGTTCTACACATGGAATAAGCAGTTAATAATGGCTAATAAATTAAAAGTCTTTCCTCTTTACCAAGCATAGCATAGATTACACGAAAGTCATAGGACCAAGCTGGCATAGTATATTGAATACTATAAACCGATTTAAAAAGCATTTTCATGCATTCGTCCTCGTACCAATTTTTTTAGTCTTTGCGATCGCGGCTCTATGCTTTATTCCAAAGTTGTTGTAGTCTAATTATTACTAAGTACGAGAATAAAAGGAATAGTATAATAGGTTAAATGAAATGAAATGAAACATGTCTTTACTAGGTTCAAAGTTAGGACTATAAATTTCTTCTACCACTAAAGCTCATACAAAATGTTAACAACATATATTTATTTATAACTAAACATGAATCTATTTAAAAAGTTATATATTAAATGAACCTGAACTTAAAAACAGGCATCAATAATTAATATAACTTTATGCATATTTGCATTACTATAACACGACACACTCGCATTCCTTCAACCTGCATTCCACTTTTCCAAGTACCACAATCGAAAGCCGCCAATTGCTACACCCCCCGAGCCGCAACCATCAAGGCTCTGACCTCCGCCCCGATGCGAGCGCGCTAATCGATGCCTCTGATGTTCACAGGTAAAGTATTCCACAATCGACAGATAGAAAATCAAAACGACTTACTAAAGGTAGTTGATCGATGAATTAGAATGGATAACAAGGACGTTCACCTCCTTGATTTGTATATATAATATATATTTTTATATATATAAAAAATAAAATGATATATAAGTTATATGTCGCTTTTTGAAGTTTCATTGATATCCGATTCTAAATTATACTTATTTCCATCTTTATAGTACATTTTTGGGACGCTATTTTCGTTATCTATTGGGAATGGCTATATAGTATCATATAATAAATTTTTTAACAACATGTCCATAGTTCATGATACAACTCATGGTTGCGCACAAGACATGGCTTATGGAGTCTCATTTTCTATAAAAATTATATTGTTACGAATATATCCACATAATATTTTAAGAGCATATATGTATAATAAATTACGTATATTTTTAAAATAATATAAAAATAAGAGAAATAAAATTTTTCATTCATAACTTTTTCTGGTTAAAATTCGTTAAACTCGTTAAAATTAAAAAAAAAAACTTTTTATTGTATTTTTAAATGCAACTGGTTTAACAGAAGAGATAACAGGCACAGGGATCAACTGAACTGAAAGACAGAACAGTAGCTCGTGAATGTTAGCCTTCACAAGCACGAGTTCAACAGTTTGTCAAAACAAGTACAACTTTCCCTTGCCCTCAAAGGGTTTAAAACTCGTTCCAAACGCAGTTGTTGAACGCGTTTTTATAGCGTAAACGAGTTTGATGCATATGGCTGAAAACCCGTACAATTAAATTTTACTTAATCCCGAATTGAGATGCAGAAATAATTGGACTGAAATTAAAATGTACTTCTCAATGTGAGTTTCATGTATTATATATGTCCTGGATGATAGAAACTGAAGTTTGTTACATACATTTCCTTTTTTTTCTCCGCAATAAATGCTTGAACATTGGTGATTTCTATAAACAGGGCAGTGTACTGTGTATGATGAGTGAAAGTAGAGCAAAAGACTGTAGTCTCAGGAATGGCTTTCAAACGTTTGTCTGAGTAAACACTAACTTATGATGTAGCCACCAACACATAAGCGTACTTGTAAATTTGCCTGATTTCAATAAATAAAATTAACATAACAAATGAAAAAATAACAAAGCGCATAAAAAGGTAGTATAACCACTTTAGCCAGGGTATAATGTGAGATAAAAGAATTTTATAATAAAACACCAGTAAATATGAGCTTTGACTGAAGAATTATACGCCATCAACGACCTTATACTGCATTCATATTAAGTAAGTTTAGGTAAAAAATATTTACCGTAACCATAACATTGCATACAGTATATTTGGAATGGTGTACGTTCCACATCATTTGTTAATTCTAATAGTCTATGAAACCGTTTTCTTTGTTTTACTAATATTAAGTATACTTATCTATTATTGGAAGCGTATAAAAACCAGGAAAGACAATGCACTCATAACAAATAATTATTTCATGTTTTCATAATACATATCCTTCAATATAGAACTGCAGTTGCTCGAGTGTAGTGTAGCTACATAGGTTAACTGAAATATCGTATCTATTATTTACAGAATATTGCAATAACCTTTTCAAATAAAGTATTCGAATGAAGCAAACCTCTATTGTATGAAGACTGCCACCGAACGGAATCATTATTACTCTAAGATAAGATCTAAGAGATAAGTGCGCAGGAAAAACATTATTGTCAAAAATAAAGATTTATACTTGCAGGAACATGAGGATGGAGCATTCAATTTGAAGAGACTGCTAATAACAACAAGATTATTGCCACTCCTTGATTATTTCGTTACTCATTATTTCGAACACTAGACTAGACAATTACAACTTCAAAGATAATAGAACCTGGTATAACCAATTTTGTGTAACACATGTACGTATTAGAACTATAAACAATAATTAAAACACATAACCTGTGTTTTAGTTTAGTTTTCTTGAACACGTGGCCTCATGTAATGTGATGTCTTGTTTGTGTGCAAATTTTTTACACCGCGCTTGTCCCTGTCAATGGCTGAACGTTTAGCGAATCCCAGACTCTAAAAATGTCTGCATGTTTGCCTGTCTACATGATATCTCTGTCCAAAGAACTGGCCTATAGGTATACAATTTTACATGAAGCCTCATGTTTATATAAACAACGTCTAGTTTAATGATGTGAGAGGGTGATCGTTAGCGGATACATTTGTCTTATGGGTAACCATGATAACATCTAGAAAATTGAACAATAAATGAATATTTAAATAAACGGAGTACGTTTATATGAAAAATTTACATGGGACCTAGTAACATGTTTGTATATAGAATTGAAATGTTTTATATAATCTCAGCAAAGCCTCGTATGCAACATATGGTGTGTAGAATATACTGTGAAATATTTATTATTAAGTTTGGGAATGCTAAAGGAATCTCGTTATTCAGATGAATGTGTCGATGAACATTCCCGTTATAATAAACAACCTTCCGTGTCTGTTAGTGATGTACCTTCAATATTTGGTTTAATAATAGAAGAACTGTTAGCAATATAATGGTGTGCACAATGCTAACGAATTCTTAGAGCATAAGATATAACGGGTAGTAGAGATGATTAACTGTAACTTTTTGTTTCAAAAGTACCCAAAAATAACAAGTGTACATGTTCTTAAGACCAATGAAGATAGCTTAACTAGTTATTGGATTCGTTTTAGCAAATATTTATTTTTTGTGAGGGAAATCTTTAAACGTCTACAAATATAATACGTTCTTCAGATTCAATTATGATGCATTGTGTATTTAAACTGATAAAAACGCAGTTCTAATGAACTATATTAATGGAATTTTCTATAAAATTACTTTAAACCTTCCTTAATTTAATGTTCCACCATGTAAACCACCGCAAATTATGTATACAATATGATAAGTATAAATTATTTGTACGGATGGGGAACAGTTTTTTCTATTTTCCGATTTATTTCAACAGAAAACTTACAACGGAACAAGAAAGAAATTATATTTACGTTGGAAACAACTTGTTTGCCTTACAGAGATAATTCGTTGTAAAATTAATAATTCATTCAGGATGTGAAGTATGATCAACAGGTTATGTTAGCTTTCTTTCAGCTTTCTTCTTCCGTTTTACCATTCTGTAAATTTTCAATATGTCACCAAAATTATCTATGTTTTACATCTGAAACTGCTCATTTAGGTGTAAAAGTGTAAACATAATATATATTAATAGACATCATTTTTTGATACATAGAAACACATCTCATAACAATGATATCAGGTTTTTTAATTTGAATAAAAGCACTAAAAATATATTTAAAAAACGAAGGAATTTTCCAAAATCTACGAGTTTAATCATAGTGTCATCCGTTTTTATAGTAAAACGCGCCATATTACAATATTTTATTTGGAATTGTTTTATTTCAAATTTAATCTAAGTCGTGTACATCCGTCCAGATAAAGCCAATTATGCAAATAAATGGTTACATATAAAGTTCAATTTAGTGCTCAAAACGACATGTTCTATGCTCCTAATGCATTCAAAGTATAATATTACCGATAAAACCATGTGTATATTCTTTTACCAATTAACAGATGTATTACTACTTTTCAAAATAAAATTCAAATTTTTTGCAATATTTTTCGTATGCGTGATTCCAATACCTGTTGTGAGCCATTAATGCTAAGTTATTCTTTAGTACGTTTTTCAGTTTGAAGAAATTATATCGGTAACCTTATTACTTATTGAAGAATTATATGGCAGATAATTGGACCGCAACATAAAACTAATTTGTTTCTTTGCATAAATTTTACTCAGATAGACAGAAAGGGTTGTTCGTGTAATTCCCGTTTGTAGCAAAAAATACGATTCAAAATAATGTAGTCTAGCCTAAATGTTATAAGTTAACTCCTTATGATAAGGCTTTAATGAACTTTTATAAAAAGTCATTATCGTAAGTAGTATTAAGAACAACTTCGGCAGATTTATTTTACAAAGCAACTCTACGAGTAAGTGAAACTCATTTTGTCGTTTGCTGAGTCCACTGCCATTTTGTGCCCTGGCAAATTGAATGCCATTTCTCTATCCAGTTATCCTCAAGTTATAAAATTTAACGATTATAACCCTACCAAAGCATTGCAGCCACTACTGTGCAGTGACTATTAGATAATTCATCTCACAGGTCTAAGGTGCTGACCCGACTGGTGCAAAATTCAAACATAAGCCTTTTAGCTGTGTAGGAAGTTAACATGGGGTTTTTACTACCCTGATAAAAAGCCAAACATACATAATACGACCAAAAATACTTTAATGTTATCATACGCAATTTCTAAATCTAAAAACGTTACTGATCAAAAGGATACGGAGAGTTTCATTCATACAAATATAAAATTATACGTTGAATTTAATTTCGTCCTAAGCGGAAGTGAAAGCTAGCCCATGAACATCAATTTATCCAAACACCTGAAGCCAGAATGAGATAATATAACACAAATTGAATAATAATATTCAAAAAACAAAGCACAAGTCTGCCTACACGAATCATATTATATTTGAATACCTTTAATTGCAAATCACGTACTTTGGCCAGATGATCTGCATAATATAAAGTAAAAAATGTGCTTGACTGAATAATATAAATATTTTTATTTCTTTAATGCAGAAAATAGCGTTTTCACTAGAGGCTAGTCGAAGTATTATTTACGTTTTTCATGATTACTAAGCAGCAACTGATTATATTTCATGATATTTATTACTTCAGTGGTGGAAACATTCAACTTTTATAAATGTGCCTATCCGCTTGATAGCTCAAAAACTAAGGACGCCTGTGGCCTAGAAATTGAGCATGAAACTTCGTCTCTATTAAAAGAACAAAGAGTTCCAATCTGATGCAAGTTCCTCCGTTTAATTCTGCTGTACTCTAGCGAAAATCTTTACATTGGTCTTATTGGTGACAATGATGACAATGTGAGATCATAGAATATACAAAATTGTAACATAAACTAATAAAATCATTTTACCATATAACGTTTTGTTGGCTGTTTTATTTAAATATTTTCTAGTGTTTCAAAACTTATTTGTGTGACTTTTGAGGCTGAGAACTTGCAAAGTCCACCATTTCTAGGCGTTAGACAAATTTAATTTTTGTCAGTTTATGTGTCTACCTGTCCATACGATATATCTTAAAACTTAGAATACAGCTTTATTTTTGTTTCAGGAATGCAGATTTCCTTGATGGTGTATGTAACTCTATATGAATAGGCTGAGGCTTAGCGAATATTTTACGTCGTTCTTGTCGGTAACCAAGATGGGAACGAGAAATGTATTCGCATATTTAATAAATCCTGTCAGAAAAAGGATACAGTCATATGTCATTTGAACATGTGACAAGTAAGACGTGCATACTAATGAAATAAGCTATATACTCGCATTATGTATGTAACACAATGTAACATGTAACACAATGTAACACGTAACACGTTGTATTGCTTATTTTTACTTTTCTATATACGAACATGACTAAGTTTGGTTTGGTTCACATTAATTTATATTATTTACTTTGTCGAGAATATCATGTCATGAATAGATGTAAACTAAGTTACAAAAAATCCTCAATCACATTTATTTAGTTAAAAATACTAGGTCACACATTATGCTCCTTCTCGTTTGAGTTACTAATCGTGTACTTACATGGTAAAATTGGAATGTTTAGCAAAATACCATTCGTATTTACTTTGAAGAAAATTGATTTCCGTATTTCATTACAGCCTTTATTACTCCTAGCCGACGTGAATTTTTGCAGTGACTGTATTATGACTATATAAATTTATCTTTATATATACATGCATGCACGTGCAAACACACACACAAACACACACACACACACACACACACACACACACACACACACACACACACTCAATATTGATCGTTATAGTGACATTATAAATTGGAATACGTTTATTAAAAAAACATTTAATTGAATTAGACAAAACTTCAGAGATGACTCATTTTATAATAAACATTTTCCACCAATAAAAGACAACCTCTATTACAAGTGCTGCAAATATGGAACTGGTGTTGTTACTTATATTACAAGCCAAGTTTATGAGGAATAAACGTCAAAACAAAGTGAGGCTTTCGTTTGTGTTATTTCTACCCCCACAAAAACACATACCGCCGGCACTGTTGTAGCTGTTTTGTTGTAGAATGTATATGTTGCGTAATATTAGTAGGGATATTTGCTTCCCAGTTAACTCTTAAAAGAAGTAATATTAGCATCCAAAGTTAATCTAACCACCCAGTTAAGAACCGATTAAATAACAATCTCACCATTGTTTCCAGCATCTTAAGGGATAGATTCGACATATCAATATTCTTAACAATTAATCATATATTAGTTTTAAAGTGGTAGTAGTCTTTATGTAAAACATAAGTAGTTAAGAAAGCTTGTATTTATGAAATATATTTGCTATGAGGACGCGCTATCAGATTATATGGCCTTAATAATATATTCTAAAAGGATTTAGTATAAAATCTATTTTGAAACCGACATAAATACGTAGTTTCAAGTTACATCCACCACATTTGAATTGTACATTCCATGAGGCTGAAGTAACTTGAAAGCAATTTCAGGAATTAAATGACTCAGACTTTGTCCCTATTACCCCAGCTGTAATGTAGTAATAGGTATTCACCACAAACGCATCTAAAGCTTTGAGGATGTGTTACGGATACATTGGTATTAACATCATTGCTATTACACCAGCCATAATGCAGTACTAGGTATTTTATAAAAAACGTATTGAAAGCTTCGCGGAGATATTGCGATTACGTTGGTGTTAGTGTCATTGCTATCACACACCAACCATAATATAGTAATGGGTGTACAGTATAAAACTTATTCTGAATTTTTTTTAATTAAATAACCCTCCTTAAGCTATTCTTAAATATTCTTCTATTAATACTTTGAAATAACCTATACAGATTCTGTTTTGGATGTATTCTTTGATTTGTAATTGGATGGAAATAATTCAGAAATGCTCAAGTATATCTAATATCAATACATTGTATGAAATTTTACACATAAACACCTAGCTTAAAAAAACAACGAGCTTTTGTGTACCACTACAAATCATAAAAAAAGTAATTTCATCTAATATTTCAGCTTTGAAAGTATTCGGCGCTATGGGTTCATTGGTTATTTACCAGTAATTCGCTCCCTGGCATTGAAAATCTCTGGCTAACGTCAACAAGGAAATCACGTGGATCCTACAATAATTTACGTTAAACATATCATCAATCACTACTGACAGTACCTGTTATAATATTTACTCGTGTGCACTGAATTTACACATTTTCCATTTGCAGGGAAATTTTCTTGAAAATGTTTGTACTGTTTAAGTATAATGCTTCAAAGAATTTACATAATTTTTTATATAAAATGTAATTAAATAACAGAAATTAATTAAAAATTTAATTAATTAAAAAATTCATTATAAATTAAAAGCCAAAACACAAAATTTAAATACTTATTTTGTAAAATTGTAATTCATTCGCTTAAAAAATGAACTATACTTTTAGAATGAAGCTGCATCCTCGCTTTGATTTCTGTAAAATAATAGGCAATTTTTTACTTAGTATTATTATTGTAACGTAAATGTTCTGAGGTGTTAAAAATATTATTTATGTATTTTTTATTGTTGAAATTAATGGCGTTTCTATAAATCTTGCATGTTTGGTCATAAAAATATTTAGGTATAATGTAAACTATTTTTTTCCTATGAAATTTATAATTAACAATATAAAATTCAAATTAACAATAGTTATATAAAAACTTTACATTTTGGATTTTGTAATAGTATAATCCTGTACATCCGTACGAGATAATCAGGGTTCCTTCCAATTAATACAAGCAGATATTTGCAAAGTATTTGCAATTATAAACAAAACTACTCTTATAACCTATAACCCAATCATAAATTGTTGTTAAAAAATGCGAGCATACATTTAATATACTGCATAACTAGTATTGTCAACATTCTTTGTGTATTCTCCAGCAGCCAAGATATCTGGTACATGTGAGGCAACGACGATGCTTGTTCAGTTTGAGAATTAGACATTAAGAACCTAAAAAAATATTGAAGATTAAAACTATGCCTAATTAAGTCTATTCAACCATGGCAGGCAATGCAAACGACTTCTTGAACTCAGAACAATAATATTGATATTACCAAATCTAAAATCTATTTTTATTAAATTTAAATGTAAGGGTTTATGTTAGGTAGTACAGTTGTAGCGGCATTATCATACCACTAAAACATTACATATAATATTGATAAATAGACTGCTCTTCGAAACAAATGCTTATTTGAATATATATAGATTTTTAATTTCTCATTATTGCGACATGTGAAGAGAAATAACTTTAAATATTAACGTTACTAACATTATGCTTTTAATTAAATAGTAGATTAACAACCTAAGCTATCGTATTTGTTAAAAATGGCCACGAACTGTAAAAGAAAACCAAGTTAAATGTTTTCATATAAAGCATTTAAACATAAGTAATTTACCTGAAATATAAAACAAATTTCTTCCATATAAAATTACGGCTAAATATAACATATTTTCTGGAGAAACTTAATTTTTTCTTTATAAATAAATATCCAATGGACACTCACTCATATGTGTTATATATATATAGATATATATATATATATATATAATATATATATATATATATGTATAATATATATATATATTACATACATTTTAATTAGGTATGTTTTAGGTGTAAACTTTTGTAATGTAAGTTATTATTATAATGTGAATACGTTTATTGGATAACTGCAAAGGATTGTATTTAGCAGGTGATACGAGAGGTAAGTCTCTTTAATATAAATTACGGCAGGATTAAAGCAGCCGATAGAGTTCTGTACGTCTGCGGGTAGGCTTACCAACTGTCAGTTGACCTAGACAATGTTGGCAACACTGACATATGAGGGTCTAGACGTCACCGTTTGCGGTACTAGCCAAACTGCATTCAACGGTTAGTTACAAAAATGTATGTTTCAAGAAGTATCGAGTTATTACTGAAATATCGTAAAATTTTGTGAAACAATCCATTAATATAATTGGCTGAATAGTTCTGTAAATATACAGGCTATCTATAAATACCCTACTAAACTGCACCACCTACTTTTCAGTTTAAAATATAATAAGAAATATCTCATAACGTATTGTTCTATCTTGTTTCGGTTAAATTCGACATTTCTGTTGGTTTTTTTAACAGTTTTCAACCTTAAATTTATTAAAGGTGTAAGTTCAAATTTGTATAATTGTAACTTTTATGTTCAATAAAAACTTTTAGTGATCTGAAATAGTTTTCAGAAACATATATCAGTTTTTAAAATGACGAGAATATAAAAAATTGTAACTGTAATAATTTAAGAAATTAAAAAAATGAAAATGTAAAAGAATAATCATTTATGGACACCCTGTCTAAGAATATATTGCATTCGTTTGTAAAGTTAGCTCCAATGCAGGAATTTAATTTTATTAATATGGTAGGAAAAAGTTGTTTTTTAGCAATAGTTAGTGGCTTACTAGCCTCTTTGATTAAGTAATCTTACTAATACGAAGGTTTAGTAGTATGAACTACTCATTACTTTTAACTCAGGCTGAAAGTTAAATGGAACACTAACTTGGTTTTCTAATACTATTGATCTTTTTTGCCATGTCCCAACCATTTTGAATATAGTTTGATAAGTTCAAATACTGTACTGAATTTTATTAGAAGTAAAGTATAGTAAACATTTTGCACGGCCGAGCGTTTCACTATAAGATATCTCCCTCTTTGTTATATGATATGGAGGGTAAGGTATAACATATTTCACAGTAACCCAACTAAACCATACCCGTTAATTTTTATAACATAGACCCACTTTTATCAATCAACAAAAATAACTTGGTTACAACAAAGTCAAGTTTTAACATATTTTTATCGTTTGTTTATTCGGTTTCTATTGGATGAAATATTTTTTCAGTTGGTGTCATTTGTGCCTTGTATCATTAGTTTAGTGATTTTTGCTTTTGCAAAAGTTCAACAAATAGTCAAAATAAGTACTTGTGTGTGTGATAGCTCTTTACGAGGAAGTTTGAAAGCAAAAGTTTCTTCTTCTTACTCTTTGTTATTTTCCTGAGATACGAATTTGGGCTTTCTTTGTAGGCTAAAGATCTATAACCGTTGTCTTTTTTGTGCGAATTATTGTTTAATTTTATTATCTGTTTATTATTTAAACTTCACTCTCCCCTTGCAAGTCATTAGTTTTTCATTTCTGGGTTCTTGGTAAGTAATAGACTATTTGGAAACTAGTCGCATGACATATTTTGTAACACTGTAAGTTATTGTAAATTGCTTATATCTTTATCCTGCTTTTTCTGACACCTGATTCTTATTTTTATGACATAAATTGACAAGAAAGGTTCTTATACACAACCGAAGAAACAGCGAAAAAACAACATATTTATAGTTATAATTTATTTCCAGATAATTAATAAGTTGTAAAAATCACAATCTTAGGACGTCAAATTCCCTCTCAGTTATATAATTTAAATAGTATATAATCCAAAGATCTAACAGGACGACTGAAGAATTTTTATACCCGCATATGTATTCTTCAAACGTTAATAAAGTGCTTAAAATAATTTACAAGGATTATGACATTATAAACGTGAATATTGTTACGTTTATTCCATATAAAGTAATATCTTAAATACACAATAATAGTAATAATGCCTGCTCTAAGTATCGTTAAAGATAAGATAAGCCATATCTTCAGAAAGACTAATCAGCATCTGAAAATGGAAAAGGTTAATCGATTTGGTGGTGTTGTATAAGATGTGTAGTCATTCCTCCAGAGATACAATCCTGAGTTATGTGACCTCTGTAAATACGGACTCCTGCGTTTTATATTTTGTTTGATCAACAGAATTTCAATACGTATAATCGATTTTAAGGATTTGCGTACTACAATTCGACAGGAAACTAAATTTACTTCATTATATTCTAAGAAATAGGTCATACATTCTACTAATAAATAAATATACAGACATGAATTCGTTATAATATAGTTTAACTTCTACAGGATCAATGAGACAATCAGATTGAAATAGTTACAACTAGTTTGCAAGTTGGACGTTG